>NW_027285195.1:0-99666 GCF_040894005.1 Engystomops pustulosus | reverse complement strand
CAGAGGCAATCACGATCTTAGCTCTTTTAGCAAGAAATGCATTGAAAACAGTGTGCGTCTTATCATTGCGGTTGTCTTGTTAGGAAAATGAGTTAGGAGACAAAGTAACGGTGTTCCTACATGAAGTTAGTGAGTCTCTCTTAGATTAGAGTTGAATAGCGTCCTAGCTCATTCAGCAACAGAGACAATCACGATCTTAGCTCTTTTAGCAAGAAATGCATTGAAAACAGTGTGCGTCTTATCATTGAGGTTGTCTTGTTAGGAAAATGAGTTAGGAGACAAAGTAACGGTGTTCCTACATGAAGTTAGTGAGTCTCTCCTAGATTAGAGTTGAATTGCGTCCTTGCTCATTCAGCAACAGAGGCAATCACGATCTTAGCTCTTTTAGCAAGAAATGCTTTGAAAACAGTGTGCGTCTTATCATTGAGGTTGTCTTGTTAGGAAAATGAGTTAGGAGACAAAGTAACGGTGTTCCTACATGAAGTTAGTGAGTCTCTCCTAGATTAGAGTTGAATAGCGTCCTAGCTCATTCAGCAACAGAGACAATCACGATCTTAGCTCTTTTAGCAAGAAATGCATTGAGAACAGTGTGCAACTTATCATTGAGGTTGTCTTGTTAGGAAAATGAGTTAGGAGACAAAGTAACGGTGTTCCTACATGAAGTTAGTGAGTCTCTCCTAGATTAGAGTTGAATAGCGTCCTAGCTCATTCAGCAACAGAGGCAATCACGATCTTAGCTCTTTTAGCAAGAAATGCATTGAAAACAGTGTGCGTCTTATCATTGCGGTTGTCTTGTTAGGAAAATGAGTTAGGAGACAAAGTAACGGTGTTCCTACATGAAGTTAGTGAGTCTCTCCTAGATTAGAGTTGAATAGCGTCCTAGCTCATTCAGCAACAGAGACAATCACGATCTTAGCTCTTTTAGCAAGAAATGCATTGAAAACAGTGTGCGTCTTATCATTGAGGTTGTCTTGATAGGAAAATGAGTTAGGAGACAAAGTAACGGTGTTCCTACATGAAGTTAGTGAGTCTCTCCTAGATTAGAGTTGAATAGCGTCCTAGCTCATTCAGCAACAGAGACAATCACGATCTTAGCTCTTTTAGCAAGAAATGCATTGAAAACAGTGTACGTCTTATCATTGAGGTTGTCTTGTTAGGAAAATGAGTTAGGAGACAAAGTAACGGTGTTCCTACATGAAGTTAGTGAGTCTCTCCTAGATTAGAGTTGAATTGCGTCCTTGCTCATTCAGCAACAGAGGCAATCACGATCTTAGCTCCTTTAGCAAGAAATGCTTTGAAAACAGTGTGCGTCTTATCATTGAGGTTGTCTTGTTAGGAAAATGAGTTAGGAGACAAAGTAACGGTGTTCCTACATGAAGTTAGTGAGTCTCTCCTAGATTAGAGTTGAATAGCGTCCTAGCTCATTCAGCAACAGAGACAATCACGATCTTAGCTCTTTTAGCAAGAAATGCATTGAGAACAGTGTGCAACTTATCATTGAGGTTGTCTTGTTAGGAAAATGAGTTAGGAGACAAAGTAACGGTGTTCCTACATGAAGTTAGTGAGTCTCTCCTAGATTAGAGTTGAATAGCGTCCTAGCTCATTCAGCAACAGAGGCAATCACGATCTTAGCTCTTTTAGCAAGAAATGCTTTGAAAACAGTGTGCGTCTTATCATTGAGGTTGTCTTGTTAGGAAAATGAGTTAGGAGACAAAGTAACGGTGTTCCTACATGAAGTTAGTGAGTCTCTCCTAGATCAGAGTTGAATTGCGTCCTAGCTCATTCAGCAACATAGGCAATCACGATCTTAGCTCTTTTAGCAAGAAATGCATTGAAAACAGTGTGCGTCTTATCATTGAGGTTGTCTTGTTAGGAAAATGAGTTAGGAGACAAAGTAACGGTGTTCCTACATGAAGTTAGTGAGTCTCTCCTAGATTAGAGTTGAAAAGCGTCCTAGCTCATTCAGCAACAGAGGCAATCACGATCTTAGCTCTTTTAGCAAGAAATGCATTGAAAACTGTGTGCGTCTTATCATTGAGGTTGTCTTGTTAGGAAAATGAGTTAGGAGACAAAGTAACGGTGTTCCTACATGAAGTTAGTGAGTCTCTCTTAGATTAGAGTTGAATAGCGTCCTAGCTCATTCAGCAACAGAGACAATCACGATCTTAGCTCTTTTAGCAAGAAATGCATTGAAAACAGTGTGCGTCTTATCATTGAGGTTGTCTTGTTAGGAAAATGAGTTAGGAGACAAAGTAACGGTGTTCCTACATGAAGTTAGTGAGTCTCTCCTAGATTAGAGTTGAATAGCGTCCTAGCTCATTCAGCAACAGAGACAATCACGATCTTAGCTCTTTTAGCAAGAAATGCATTGAAAACAGTGTGCGTCTTATCATTGAGGTTGTCTTGTTAGGAAAATGAGTTAGGAGACAAAGTAACGGTGTTCCTACATGAAGTTAGTGAGTCTCTCTTAGATTAGAGTTGAATAGCGTCCTAGCTCATTCAGCAACAGAGACAGTCACGATCTTAGCTCTTTTAGCAAGAAATGCATTGAAAACAGTGTGCGTCTTATAATTGAGGTTGTCTTGTTAGGAAAATGAGTTAGGAGACAAAGTAACGGTGTTCCTACATGAAGTTAGTGAGTCTCTCTTAGATTAGAGTTGAATAGCGTCCTAGCTCATTCAGCAACAGAGACAATCACGATCTTAGCTCTTTTAGCAAGAAATGCATTGAAAACAGTGTGCGTCTTATCATTAAGGTTGTCTTGTTAGGAAAATGAGTTAGGAGACAAAGCAACGGTGTTCCTACATGAAGTTAGTGAGTCTCTCTTAGATTAGAGTTGAATAGCGTCCTAGCTCATTCAGCAACAGAGACAATCACGATCTTAGCTATTTTAGCAAGAAATGCATTGAAAACAGTGTGCGTCTTATCATTGAGGTTGTCTTGTTAGGAAAATGAGTTAGGAGACAAAGTAACGGTGTTCCTACATGAAGTTAGTTAGTCTCTCCTAGATTAGAGTTGAATTGCGTCCTAGCTCATTCAGCAACAGAGACAATCACGATCTTAGCTCTTTTAGCAAGAAATGCATTGAAAACAGTGTGCGTCTTATCATTGAGGTTGTCTTGTTAGGAAAATGAGTTAGGAGACAAAGTAACGGTGTTCCTACATGAAGTTAGTGAGTCTCTCCTAGATTAGAGTTGAATAGCGTCCTAGCTCATTCAGCAACAGAGACAATCACGATCTTAGCTCTTTTAGCAAGAAATGCATTGAAAACAGTGTGCGTCTTATCATTGAGGTTGTCTTGTTAGGAAAATGAGTTAGGAGACAAAGTAACGGTGTTCCTACATGAAGTTAGTTAGTCTCTCCTAGATTAGGGTTGAATAGCGTCCTAGCTCATTCAGCAAGAGAGACAATCACCATCTTAGCTCTTTAAGCAAGAAATGCATTGAAAACAGTGTGCGTCTTATCATTGAGGTTGTCTTGTTAGGAAAATGAGTTAGGAGACAAAGTAACGGTGTTCCTACATGAAGTTAGTTAGTCTCTCCTAGATTAGAGTTGAATAGCGTCCTAGCTCATTCAGCAACAGAGACAATCACGATCTTAGCTCTTTTAGCAAGAAATGCATTGAAAACAGTGTGCGTCTTATCATTGAGGTTGTCTTGTTAGGAAAATGAGTTAGGAGACAAAGTAACGGTGTTCCTACATGAAGTTAGTTAGTCTCTCCTAGATTAGGGCTAAAAAGCAAGAAATGCTTTGAAAACAGTGTTCGTCTTATCATTGAGGTTGTCTTGTTAGGAAAATGAGTTAGGAGACAAAGTAACGGTGTTCCTACATGAAGTTAGTGAGTCTCTCCTAGATTAGAGTTGAATAGCGTCCTAGCTCATTCAGCAACAGAGACAATCACGATCTTAGCTCTTTTAGCAAGAAATGCATTGAAAACAGTGTTCGTCTTATCATTGAGGTTGTCTTGTTAGGAAAATGAGTTAGGAGACAAAGTAACGGTGTTCCTACATGAAGTTATTGAGTCTCTCCTAGATCACAGTTGAATTGCGTCCTAGCTCATTCAGCAACATAGGCAATCACGATCTTAGCTCTTTTAGCAAGAAATGCATTGAAAACAGTGTGCGTCTTATCATTGAGGTTGTCTTGTTAGGAAAATGAGTTAGGAGACAAAGTAACGGTGTTCCTACATGAAGTTAGTGAGTCTCTCCTAGATTAGAGTTGAATAGCGTCCTAGCTCATTCAGCAACAGAGACAATCACGATCTTAGCTCTTTTAGCAAGAAATGCATTGAAAACAGTGTTCGTCTTATCATTGAGGTTGTCTTGTTAGGAAAATGAGTTAGGAGACAAAGTAACGGTGTTCCTACATGAAGTTAGTGAGTCTCTCCTAGATTAGAGTTGAATAGCGTCCTAGCTCATTCAGCAACAGAGACAATAACGATCTTAGCTCTTTTAGCAAGAAATGCATTGAAAACAGTGTGCGTCTTATCATTGAGGTTGTCTTGTTAGGAAAATGAGTTAGGAGACAAAGTAACGGTGTTCCTACATGAAGTTAGTGAGTCTCTCCTAGATCAGAGTTGAATTGCGTCCTAGCTCATTCAGCAACATAGGCAATCACGATCTTAGCTCTTTTAGCAAGAAATGCATTGAAAACAGTGTGCGTCTTATCATTGAGGTTGTCTTGTTAGGAAAATTAGTTAGGAGAGAAAGTAACGGTGTTCCTACATGAAGTTAGTGAGTCTCTCCTAGATTAGAGTTGAATAGCGTCCTAGCTCATTCAGCAACAGAGACAATCACGATCTTAGCTCTTTTAGCAAGAAATGCATTGAAAACAGTGTGCGTCTTATCATTGAGGTTGTCTTGTTAGGAAAATGAGTTAGGAGACAAAGTAACGGTGTTCCTACATGAAGTTAGTGAGTCTCTCCTAGATTAGAGTTGAATAGCGTCCTAGCTCATTCAGCAACAGAGGCAATCACGATCTTAGCTCTTTTAGCAAGAAATGCATTGAAAACAGTGTGCGTCTTATCATTGAGGTTGTCTTGTTAGGAAAATGAGTTAGGAGACAAAGTAACGGTGTTCCTACATGAAGTTAGTGAGTCTCTCCTAGATCAGAGTTGAATTGCGTCCTAGCTCATTCAGCAACATAGGCAATCACGATCTTAGCTCTTTTAGCAAGAAATGCATTGAAAACAGTGTGCGTCTTATCATTGAGGTTGTCTTGTTAGGAAAATTAGTTAGGAGAGAAAGTAACGGTGTTCCTACATGAAGTTAGTGAGTCTCTCCTAGATTAGAGTTGAATAGCGTCCTAGCTCATTCAGCAACAGAGACAATCACGATCTTAGCTCTTTTAGCAAGAAATGCATTGAAAACAGTGTGCGTCTTATCATTGAGGTTGTCTTGTTAGGAAAATGAGTTAGGAGACAAAGTAACGGTGTTCCTACATGAAGTTAGTGAGTCTCTCCTAGATTAGAGTTGAATAGCGTCCTAGCTCATTCAGCAACAGAGGCAATCACGATCTTAGCTCTTTTAGCAAGAAATGCATTGAAAACAGTGTGCGTCTTATCATTGCGGTTGTCTTGTTAGGAAAATGAGTTAGGAGACAAAGTAACGGTGTTCCTACATGAAGTTAGTGAGTCTCTCCTAGATTAGAGTTGAATAGCGTCCTAGCTCATTCAGCAACAGAGGCAATCACGATCTTAGCTCTTTTAGCAAGAAATGCATTGAAAACAGTGTGCGTCTTATCATTGCGGTTGTCTTGTTAGGAAAATGAGTTAGGAGACAAAGTAACGGTGTTCCTACATGAAGTTAGTGAGTCTCTCTTAGATTAGAGTTGAATAGCGTCCTAGCTCATTCAGCAACAGAGACAATCACGATCTTAGCTCTTTTAGCAAGAAATGCATTGAAAACAGTGTGCGTCTTATCATTGAGGTTGTCTTGATAGGAAAATGAGTTAGGAGACAAAGTAACGGTGTTCCTACATGAAGTTAGTGAGTCTCTCCTAGATTAGAGTTGAATAGCGTCCTAGCTCATTCAGCAACAGAGACAATCACGATCTTAGCTCTTTTAGCAAGAAATGCATTGAAAACAGTGTACGTCTTATCATTGAGGTTGTCTTGTTAGGAAAATGAGTTAGGAGACAAAGTAACGGTGTTCCTACATGAAGTTAGTGAGTCTCTCCTAGATTAGAGTTGAATTGCGTCCTTGCTCATTCAGCAACAGAGGCAATCACGATCTTAGCTCCTTTAGCAAGAAATGCTTTGAAAACAGTGTGCGTCTTATCATTGAGGTTGTCTTGTTAGGAAAATGAGTTAGGAGACAAAGTAACGGTGTTCCTACATGAAGTTAGTGAGTCTCTCCTAGATTAGAGTTGAATAGCGTCCTAGCTCATTCAGCAACAGAGACAATCACGATCTTAGCTCTTTTAGCAAGAAATGCATTGAGAACAGTGTGCAACTTATCATTGAGGTTGTCTTGTTAGGAAAATGAGTTAGGAGACAAAGTAACGGTGTTCCTACATGAAGTTAGTGAGTCTCTCCTAGATTAGAGTTGAATAGCGTCCTAGCTCATTCAGCAACAGAGGCAATCACGATCTTAGCTCTTTTAGCAAGAAATGCTTTGAAAACAGTGTGCGTCTTATCATTGAGGTTGTCTTGTTAGGAAAATGAGTTAGGAGACAAAGTAACGGTGTTCCTACATGAAGTTAGTGAGTCTCTCCTAGATCAGAGTTGAATTGCGTCCTAGCTCATTCAGCAACATAGGCAATCACGATCTTAGCTCTTTTAGCAAGAAATGCATTGAAAACAGTGTGCGTCTTATCATTGAGGTTGTCTTGTTAGGAAAATTAGTTAGGAGAGAAAGTAACGGTGTTCCTACATGAAGTTAGTGAGTCTCTCCTAGATTAGAGTTGAATAGCGTCCTAGCTCATTCAGCAACAGAGACAATCACGATCTTAGCTCTTTTAGCAAGAAATGCATTGAAAACAGTGTGCGTCTTATCATTGAGGTTGTCTTGTTAGGAAAATGAGTTAGGAGACAAAGTAACGGTGTTCCTACATGAAGTTAGTGAGTCTCTCCTAGATTAGAGTTGAATAGCGTCCTAGCTCATTCAGCAACAGAGGCAATCACGATCTTAGCTCTTTTAGCAAGAAATGCATTGAAAACAGTGTGCGTCTTATCATTGCGGTTGTCTTGTTAGGAAAATGAGTTAGGAGACAAAGTAACGGTGTTCCTACATGAAGTTAGTGAGTCTCTCCTAGATTAGAGTTGAATAGCGTCCTAGCTCATTCAGCAACAGAGGCAATCACGATCTTAGCTCTTTTAGCAAGAAATGCATTGAAAACAGTGTGCGTCTTATCATTGCGGTTGTCTTGTTAGGAAAATGAGTTAGGAGACAAAGTAACGGTGTTCCTACATGAAGTTAGTGAGTCTCTCTTAGATTAGAGTTGAATAGCGTCCTAGCTCATTCAGCAACAGAGACAATCACGATCTTAGCTCTTTTAGCAAGAAATGCATTGAAAACAGTGTGCGTCTTATCATTGAGGTTGTCTTGATAGGAAAATGAGTTAGGAGACAAAGTAACGGTGTTCCTACATGAAGTTAGTGAGTCTCTCCTAGATTAGAGTTGAATAGCGTCCTAGCTCATTCAGCAACAGAGACAATCACGATCTTAGCTCTTTTAGCAAGAAATGCATTGAAAACAGTGTACGTCTTATCATTGAGGTTGTCTTGTTAGGAAAATGAGTTAGGAGACAAAGTAACGGTGTTCCTACATGAAGTTAGTGAGTCTCTCCTAGATTAGAGTTGAATTGCGTCCTTGCTCATTCAGCAACAGAGGCAATCACGATCTTAGCTCCTTTAGCAAGAAATGCTTTGAAAACAGTGTGCGTCTTATCATTGAGGTTGTCTTGTTAGGAAAATGAGTTAGGAGACAAAGTAACGGTGTTCCTACATGAAGTTAGTGAGTCTCTCCTAGATTAGAGTTGAATAGCGTCCTAGCTCATTCAGCAACAGAGACAATCACGATCTTAGCTCTTTTAGCAAGAAATGCATTGAGAACAGTGTGCAACTTATCATTGAGGTTGTCTTGTTAGGAAAATGAGTTAGGAGACAAAGTAACGGTGTTCCTACATGAAGTTAGTGAGTCTCTCCTAGATTAGAGTTGAATAGCGTCCTAGCTCATTCAGCAACAGAGGCAATCACGATCTTAGCTCTTTTAGCAAGAAATGCTTTGAAAACAGTGTGCGTCTTATCATTGAGGTTGTCTTGTTAGGAAAATGAGTTAGGAGACAAAGTAACGGTGTTCCTACATGAAGTTAGTGAGTCTCTCCTAGATCAGAGTTGAATTGCGTCCTAGCTCATTCAGCAACATAGGCAATCACGATCTTAGCTCTTTTAGCAAGAAATGCATTGAAAACAGTGTGCGTCTTATCATTGAGGTTGTCTTGTTAGGAAAATGAGTTAGGAGACAAAGTAACGGTGTTCCTACATGAAGTTAGTGAGTCTCTCCTAGATTAGAGTTGAATAGCGTCCTAGCTCATTCAGCAACAGAGGCAATCACGATCTTAGCTCTTTTAGCAAGAAATGCATTGAAAACTGTGTGCGTCTTATCATTGAGGTTGTCTTGTTAGGAAAATGAGTTAGGAGACAAAGTAACGGTGTTCCTACATGAAGTTAGTGAGTCTCTCTTAGATTAGAGTTGAATAGCGTCCTAGCTCATTCAGCAACAGAGACAATCACGATCTTAGCTCTTTTAGCAAGAAATGCATTGAAAACAGTGTGCGTCTTATCATTGAGGTTGTCTTGTTAGGAAAATGAGTTAGGAGACAAAGTAACGGTGTTCCTACATGAAGTTAGTGAGTCTCTCCTAGATTAGAGTTGAATAGCGTCCTAGCTCATTCAGCAACAGAGACAATCACGATCTTAGCTCTTTTAGCAAGAAATGCATTGAAAACAGTGTGCGTCTTATCATTGAGGTTGTCTTGTTAGGAAAATGAGTTAGGAGACAAAGTAACGGTGTTCCTACATGAAGTTAGTGAGTCTCTCCTAGATTAGAGTTGAATTGCGTCCTTGCTCATTCAGCAACAGAGGCAATCACGATCTTAGCTCTTTTAGCAAGAAATGCTTTGAAAACAGTGTGCGTCTTATCATTGAGGTTGTCTTGTTAGGAAAATGAGTTAGGAGACAAAGTAACGGTGTTCCTACATGAAGTTAGTGAGTCTCTCCTAGATTAGAGTTGAATAGCGTCCTAGCTCATTCAGCAACAGAGACAATCACGATCTTAGCTCTTTTAGCAAGAAATGCATTGAGAACAGTGTGCAACTTATCATTGAGGTTGTCTTGTTAGGAAAATGAGTTAGGAGACAAAGTAACGGTGTTCCTACATGAAGTTAGTGAGTCTCTCCTAGATTAGAGTTGAATAGCGTCCTAGCTCATTCAGCAACAGAGGCAATCACGATCTTAGCTCTTTTAGCAAGAAATGCTTTGAAAACAGTGTGCGTCTTATCATTGAGGTTGTCTTGTTAGGAAAATGAGTTAGGAGACAAAGTAACGGTGTTCCTACATGAAGTTAGTGAGTCTCTCCTAGATTAGAGTTGAATAGCGTCCTAGCTCATTCAGCAACAGAGACAATCACGATCTTAGCTCTTTTAGCAAGAAATGCATTGAGAACAGTGTGCAACTTATCATTGAGGTTGTCTTGTTAGGAAAATGAGTAAGGAGACAAAGTAACGGTGTTCCTACATGAAGTTAGTGAGTCTCTCCTAGATTAGAGTTGAATAGCGTCCTAGCTCATTCAGCAACAGAGGCAATCACGATCTTAGCTCTTTTAGCAAGAAATGCATTGAAAACAGTGTGCGTCTTATCATTGAGGTTGTCTTGTTAGGAAAATGAGTTAGGAGACAAAGTAACGGTGTTCCTACATGAAGTTAGTGAGTCTCTCTTAGATTAGAGTTGAATAGCGTCCTAGCTCATTCAGCAACAGAGACAGTCACGATCTTAGCTCTTTTAGCAAGAAATGCATTGAAAACAGTGTGCGTCTTATCATTGAGGTTGTCTTGTTAGGAAAATGAGTTAGGAGACAAAGTAACGGTGTTCCTACATGAAGTTAGTGAGTCTCTCCTAGATTAGAGTTGAATTGCGTCCTTGCTCATTCAGCAACAGAGGCAATCACGATCTTAGCTCTTTTAGCAAGAAATGCTTTGAAAACAGTGTGCGTCTTATCATTGAGGTTGTCTTGTTAGGAAAATGAGTTAGGAGACAAAGTAACGGTGTTCCTTCATGAAGTTAGTGAGTCTCTCCTAGATTAGAGTTGAATGGCGTCCTAGCTCATTCAGCAACAGAGACAATCACGATCTTAGCTCTTTTAGCAAGAAATGCATTGAGAACAGTGTGCAACTTATCATTGAGGTTGTCTTGTTAGGAAAATGAGTTAGGAGACAAAGTAACGGTGTTCCTACATAAAGTTAGTGAGTCTCTCCTAGATTAGAGTTGAATAGCGTCCTAGCTCATTCAGCAACAGAGGCAATCACGATCTTAGCTCTTTTAGCAAGAAATGCATTGAAAACAGTGTGCGTCTTATTATTGAGGTTGTCTTGTTAGGAAAATGAGTTAGGAGACAAAGTAACGGTGTTCCTACATGAAGTTAGTGAGTCTCTCCTAGATTAGAGTTGAATAGCGTCCTAGCTCATTCAGCAACAGAGACAATCACGATCTTAGCTCTTTTAGCAAGAAATGCATTGAAAACAGTGTGCGTCTTATCATTGAGGTTGTCTTGTTAGGAAAATGAGTTAGGAGACAAAGTAACGGTGTTCCTACATGAAGTTAGTGAGTCTCTCCTAGATTAGAGTTGAATAGCGTCCTAGCTCATTCAGCAACAGAGGCAATCACGATCTTAGCTCTTTTAGCAAGAAATGCATTGAAAACAGTGTGCGTCTTATCATTGAGGTTGTCTTGTTAGGAAAATTAGTTAGGAGACAAAGTAACGGTGTTCCTACATGAAGTTAGTGAGTCTCTCTTAGATTAGAGTTGAATAGCGTCCTAGCTCATTCAGCAACAGAGACAATCACGATCTTAGCTCTTTTAGCAAGAAATGCATTGAAAACAGTGTGCGTCTTATCATTGAGGTTGTCTTGTTAGGAAAATGAGTTAGGAGACAAAGTAACGGTGTTCCTACATGAAGTTAGTGAGTCTCTCCTAGATTAGAGTTGAATTGCGTCCTTGCTCATTCAGCAACAGAGGCAATCACGATCTTAGCTCTTTTAGCAAGAAATGCTTTGAAAACAGTGTGCGTCTTATCATTGAGGTTGTCTTGTTAGGAAAATGAGTTAGGAGACAAAGTAACGGTGTTCCTACATGAAGTTAGTGAGTCTCTCCTAGATTAGAGTTGAATAGCGTCCTAGCTCATTCAGCAACAGAGACAATCACGATCTTAGCTCTTTTAGCAAGAAATGCATTGAGAACAGTGTGCAACTTATCATTGAGGTTGTCTTGTTAGGAAAATGAGTTAGGAGACAAAGTAACGGTGTTCCTACATGAAGTTAGTGAGTCTCTCCTAGATTAGAGTTGAATAGCGTCCTAGCTCATTCAGCAACAGAGGCAATCACGATCTTAGCTCTTTTAGCAAGAAATGCTTTGAAAACAGTGTGCGTCTTATCATTGAGGTTGTCTTGTTAGGAAAATGAGTTAGGAGACAAAGTAACGGTGTTCCTACATGAAGTTAGTGAGTCTCTCCTAGATTAGAGTTGAATAGCGTCCTAGCTCATTCAGCAACAGAGACAATCACGATCTTAGCTCTTTTAGCAAGAAATGCATTGAGAACAGTGTGCAACTTATCATTGAGGTTGTCTTGTTAGGAAAATGAGTTAGGAGACAAAGTAACGGTGTTCCTACATGAAGTTAGTGAGTCTCTCCTAGATTAGAGTTGAATAGCGTCCTAGCTCATTCAGCAACAGAGGCAATCACGATCTTAGCTCTTTTAGCAAGAAATGCATTGAAAACAGTGTGCGTCTTATCATTGAGGTTGTCTTGTTAGGAAAATGAGTTAGGAGACAAAGTAACGGTGTTCCTACATGAAGTTAGTGAGTCTCTCTTAGATTAGAGTTGAATAGCGTCCTAGCTCATTCAGCAACAGAGACAATCACGATCTTAGCTCTTTTAGCAAGAAATGCATTGAAAACAGTGTGCGTCTTATCATTGAGGTTGTCTTGTTAGGAAAATGAGTTAGGAGACAAAGTAACGGTGTTCCTACATGAAGTTAGTGAGTCTCTCCTAGATTAGAGTTGAATAGCGTCCTAGCTCATTCAGCAACAGAGACAATCACGATCTTAGCTCTTTTAGCAAGAAATGCATTGAAAACAGTGTGCGTCTTATCATTGAGGTTGTCTTGTTAGGAAAATGAGTTAGGAGACAAAGTAACGGTGTTCCTACATGAAGTTAGTGAGTCTCTCCTAGATTAGAGTTGAATTGCGTCCTTGCTCATTCAGCAACAGAGGCAATCACGATCTTAGCTCTTTTAGCAAGAAATGCTTTGAAAACAGTGTGCGTCTTATCATTGAGGTTGTCTTGTTAGGAAAATGAGTTAGGAGACAAAGTAACGGTGTTCCTACATGAAGTTAGTGAGTCTCTCCTAGATTAGAGTTGAATGGCGTCCTAGCTCATTCAGCAACAGAGACAATCACGATCTTAGCTCTTTTAGCAAGAAATGCATTGAGAACAGTGTGCAACTTATCATTGAGGTTGTCTTGTTAGGAAAATGAGTTAGGAGACAAAGTAACGGTGTTCCTACATGAAGTTAGTGAGTCTCTCCTAGATTAGAGTTGAATAGCGTCCTAGCTCATTCAGCAACAGAGGCAATCACGATCTTAGCTCTTTTAGCAAGAAATGCATTGAAAACAGTGTGCGTCTTATCATTGAGGTTGTCTTGTTAGGAAAATGAGTTAGGAGACAAAGTAACGGTGTTCCTACATGAAGTTAGTGAGTCTCTCCTAGATTAGAGTTGAATAGCGTCCTAGCTCATTCAGCAACAGAGGCAATCACGATCTTAGCTCTTTTAGCAAGAAATGCATTGAAAACAGTGTGCGTCTTATCATTGAGGTTGTCTTGTTAGGAAAATTAGTTAGGAGACAAAGTAACGGTGTTCCTACATGAAGTTAGTGAGTCTCTCTTAGATTAGAGTTGAATAGCGTCCTAGCTCATTCAGCAACAGAGACAATCACGATCTTAGCTCTTTTAGCAAGAAATGCATTGAAAACAGTGTGCGTCTTATCATTGAGGTTGTCTTGTTAGGAAAATGAGTTAGGAGACAAAGTAACGGTGTTCCTACATGAAGTTAGTGAGTCTCTCCTAGATTAGAGTTGAATTGCGTCCTTGCTCATTCAGCAACAGAGGCAATCACGATCTTAGCTCTTTTAGCAAGAAATGCTTTGAAAACAGTGTGCGTCTTATCATTGAGGTTGTCTTGTTAGGAAAATGAGTTAGGAGACAAAGTAACGGTGTTCCTACATGAAGTTAGTGAGTCTCTCCTAGATTAGAGTTGAATAGCGTCCTAGCTCATTCAGCAACAGAGACAATCACGATCTTAGCTCTTTTAGCAAGAAATGCATTGAGAACAGTGTGCAACTTATCATTGAGGTTGTCTTGTTAGGAAAATGAGTTAGGAGACAAAGTAACGGTGTTCCTACATGAAGTTAGTGAGTCTCTCCTAGATTAGAGTTGAATAGCGTCCTAGCTCATTCAGCAACAGAGGCAATCACGATCTTAGCTCTTTTAGCAAGAAATGCTTTGAAAACAGTGTGCGTCTTATCATTGAGGTTGTCTTGTTAGGAAAATGAGTTAGGAGACAAAGTAACGGTGTTCCTACATGAAGTTAGTGAGTCTCTCCTAGATTAGAGTTGAATAGCGTCCTAGCTCATTCAGCAACAGAGACAATCACGATCTTAGCTCTTTTAGCAAGAAATGCATTGAGAACAGTGTGCAACTTATCATTGAGGTTGTCTTGTTAGGAAAATGAGTTAGGAGACAAAGTAACGGTGTTCCTACATGAAGTTAGTGAGTCTCTCCTAGATTAGAGTTGAATAGCGTCCTAGCTCATTCAGCAACAGAGGCAATCACGATCTTAGCTCTTTTAGCAAGAAATGCATTGAAAACAGTGTGCGTCTTATCATTGAGGTTGTCTTGTTAGGAAAATGAGTTAGGAGACAAAGTAACGGTGTTCCTACATGAAGTTAGTGAGTCTCTCTTAGATTAGAGTTGAATAGCGTCCTAGCTCATTCAGCAACAGAGACAATCACGATCTTAGCTCTTTTAGCAAGAAATGCATTGAAAACAGTGTGCGTCTTATCATTGAGGTTGTCTTGTTAGGAAAATGAGTTAGGAGACAAAGTAACGGTGTTCCTACATGAAGTTAGTGAGTCTCTCCTAGATTAGAGTTGAATAGCGTCCTAGCTCATTCAGCAACAGAGACAATCACGATCTTAGCTCTTTTAGCAAGAAATGCATTGAAAACAGTGTGCGTCTTATCATTGAGGTTGTCTTGTTAGGAAAATGAGTTAGGAGACAAAGTAACGGTGTTCCTACATGAAGTTAGTGAGTCTCTCCTAGATTAGAGTTGAATTGCGTCCTTGCTCATTCAGCAACAGAGGCAATCACGATCTTAGCTCTTTTAGCAAGAAATGCTTTGAAAACAGTGTGCGTCTTATCATTGAGGTTGTCTTGTTAGGAAAATGAGTTAGGAGACAAAGTAACGGTGTTCCTACATGAAGTTAGTGAGTCTCTCCTAGATTAGAGTTGAATGGCGTCCTAGCTCATTCAGCAACAGAGACAATCACGATCTTAGCTCTTTTAGCAAGAAATGCATTGAGAACAGTGTGCAACTTATCATTGAGGTTGTCTTGTTAGGAAAATGAGTTAGGAGACAAAGTAACGGTGTTCCTACATGAAGTTAGTGAGTCTCTCCTAGATTAGAGTTGAATAGCGTCCTAGCTCATTCAGCAACAGAGGCAATCACGATCTTAGCTCTTTTAGCAAGAAATGCATTGAAAACAGTGTGCGTCTTATCATTGAGGTTGTCTTGTTAGGAAAATGAGTTAGGAGACAAAGTAACGGTGTTCCTACATGAAGTTAGTGAGTTTCTCCTAGATTAGAGTTGAATTGCGTCCTTGCTCATTCAGCAACAGAGGCAATCACGATCTTAGCTCTTTTAGCAAGAAATGCTTTGAAAACAGTGTGCGTCTTATCATTGAGGTTGTCTTGTTAGGAAAATGAGTTAGGAGACAAAGTAACGGTGTTCCTACATGAAGTTAGTGAGTCTCTCCTAGATTAGAGTTGAATAGCGTCCTAGCTCATTCAGCAACAGAGGCAATCACGATCTTAGCTCTTTTAGCAAGAAATGCATTGAAAACAGTGTGCGTCTTATCATTGAGGTTGTCTTGTTAGGAAAATGAGTTAGGAGACAAAGTAACGGTGTTCCTACATGAAGTTAGTGAGTCTCTCTTAGATTAGAGTTGAATAGCGTCCTAGCTCATTCAGCAACAGAGACAATCACGATCTTAGCTCTTTTAGCAAGAAATGCATTGAAAACAGTGTGCGTCTTATCATTGAGGTTGTCTTGTTAGGAAAATGAGTTAGGAGACAAAGTAACGGTGTTCCTACATGAAGTTAGTGAGTCTCTCCTAGATTAGAGTTGAATAGCGTCCTAGCTCATTCAGCAACAGAGACAATCACGATCTTAGCTCTTTTAGCAAGAAATGCATTGAAAACAGTGTGCGTCTTATCATTGAGGTTGTCTTGTTAGGAAAATGAGTTAGGAGACAAAGTAACGGTGTTCCTACATGAAGTTAGTGAGTCTCTCCTAGATTAGAGTTGAATTGCGTCCTTGCTCATTCAGCAACAGAGGCAATCACGATCTTAGCTCTTTTAGCAAGAAATGCTTTGAAAACAGTGTGCGTCTTATCATTGAGGTTGTCTTGTTAGGAAAATGAGTTAGGAGACAAAGTAACGGTGTTCCTACATGAAGTTAGTGAGTCTCTCCTAGATTAGAGTTGAATGGCGTCCTAGCTCATTCAGCAACAGAGACAATCACGATCTTAGCTCTTTTAGCAAGAAATGCATTGAGAACAGTGTGCAACTTATCATTGAGGTTGTCTTGTTAGGAAAATGAGTTAGGAGACAAAGTAACGGTGTTCCTACATGAAGTTAGTGAGTCTCTCCTAGATTAGAGTTGAATAGCGTCCTAGCTCATTCAGCAACAGAGGCAATCACGATCTTAGCTCTTTTAGCAAGAAATGCATTGAAAACAGTGTGCGTCTTATCATTGAGGTTGTCTTGTTAGGAAAATGAGTTAGGAGACAAAGTAACGGTGTTCCTACATGAAGTTAGTGAGTCTCTCCTAGATTAGAGTTGAATAGCGTCCTAGCTCATTCAGCAACAGAGACAATCACGATCTTAGCTCTTTTAGCAAGAAATGCATTGAAAACAGTGTGCGTCTTATCATTGAGGTTGTCTTGTTAGGAAAATGAGTTAGGAGACAAAGTAACGGTGTTCCTACATGAAGTTAGTGAGTCTCTCCTAGATTAGAGTTGAATAGCGTCCTAGCTCATTCAGCAACAGAGGCAATCACGATCTTAGCTCTTTTAGCAAGAAATGCATTGAAAACAGTGTGCGTCTTATCATTGAGGTTGTCTTGTTAGGAAAATGAGTTAGGAGACAAAGTAACGGTGTTCCTACATGAAGTTAGTGAGTCTCTCTTAGATTAGAGTTGAATAGCGTCCTAGCTCATTCAGCAACAGAGACAATCACGATCTTAGCTCTTTTAGCAAGAAATGCATTGAAAACAGTGTGCGTCTTATCATTGAGGTTGTCTTGTTAGGAAAATGAGTTAGGAGACAAAGTAACGGTGTTCCTACATGAAGTTAGTGAGTCTCTCCTAGATTAGAGTTGAATTGCGTCCTTGCTCATTCAGCAACAGAGGCAATCACGATCTTACCTCTTTTAGCAAGAAATGCTTTGAAAACAGTGTGCGTCTTATCATTGAGGTTGTCTTGTTAGGAAAATGAGTTAGGAGACAAAGTAACGGTGTTCCTACATGAAGTTAGTGAGTCTCTCCTAGATTAGAGTTGAATGGCGTCCTAGCTCATTCAGCAACAGAGACAATCACGATCTTAGCTCTTTTAGCAAGAAATGCATTGAGAACAGTGTGCAACTTATCATTGAGGTTGTCTTGTTAGGAAAATGAGTTAGGAGACAAAGTAACGGTGTTCCTACATGAAGTTAGTGAGTCTCTCCTAGATTAGAGTTGAATAGCGTCCTAGCTCATTCAGCAACAGAGGCAATCACGATCTTAGCTCTTTTAGCAAGAAATGCATTGAAAACAGTGTGCGTCTTATCATTGAGGTTGTCTTGTTAGGAAAATGAGTTAGGAGACAAAGTAACGGTGTTCCTACATGAAGTTAGTGAGTCTCTCCTAGATTAGAGTTGAATAGCGTCCTAGCTCATTCAGCAACAGAGACAATCACGATCTTAGCTCTTTTAGCAAGAAATGCATTGAAAACAGTGTGCGTCTTATCATTGAGGTTGTCTTGTTAGGAAAATGAGTTAGGAGACAAAGTAACGGTGTTCCTACATGAAGTTAGTGAGTCTCTCCTAGATTAGAGTTGAATAGCGTCCTAGCTCATTCAGCAACAGAGGCAATCACGATCTTAGCTCTTTTAGCAAGAAATGCATTGAAAACAGTGTGCGTCTTATCATTGAGGTTGTCTTGTTAGGAAAATGAGTTAGGAGACAAAGTAACGGTGTTCCTACATGAAGTTAGTGAGTCTCTCTTAGATTAGAGTTGAATAGCGTCCTAGCTCATTCAGCAACAGAGACAATCACGATCTTAGCTCTTTTAGCAAGAAATGCATTGAAAACAGTGTGCGTCTTATCATTGAGGTTGTCTTGTTAGGAAAATGAGTTAGGAGACAAAGTAACGGTGTTCCTACATGAAGTTAGTGAGTCTCTCCTAGATTAGAGTTGAATTGCGTCCTTGCTCATTCAGCAACAGAGGCAATCACGATCTTAGCTCTTTTAGCAAGAAATGCTTTGAAAACAGTGTGCGTCTTATCATTGAGGTTGTCTTGTTAGGAAAATGAGTTAGGAGACAAAGTAACGGTGTTCCTACATGAAGTTAGTGAGTCTCTCCTAGATTAGAGTTGAATGGCGTCCTAGCTCATTCAGCAACAGAGACAATCACGATCTTAGCTCTTTTAGCAAGAAATGCATTGAGAACAGTGTGCAACTTATCACTGAGGTTGTCTTGTTAGGAAAATGAGTTAGGAGACAAAGTAACGGTGTTCCTACATGAAGTTAGTGAGTCTCTCCTAGATTAGAGTTGAATAGCGTCCTAGCTCATTCAGCAACAGAGGCAATCACGATCTTAGCTCTTTTAGCAAGAAATGCATTGAAAACAGTGTGCGTCTTATCATTGAGGTTGTCTTGTTAGGAAAATGAGTTAGGAGACAAAGTAACGGTGTTCCTACATGAAGTTAGTGAGTCTCTCCTAGATTAGAGTTGAATAGCGTCCTAGCTCATTCAGCAACAGAGACAATCACGATCTTAGCTCTTTTAGCAAGAAATGCATTGAAAACAGTGTGCGTCTTATCATTGAGGTTGTCTTGTTAGGAAAATGAGTTAGGAGACAAAGTAACGGTGTTCCTACATGAAGTTAGTGAGTCTCTCCTAGATTAGAGTTGAATTGCGTCCTTGCTCATTCAGCAACAGAGGCAATCACGATCTTAGCTCTTTTAGCAAGAAATGCATTGAAAACAGTGTGCGTCTTATCATTGAGGTTGTCTTGTTAGGAAAATGAGTTAGGAGACAAAGTAACGGTGTTCCTACATGAAGTTAGTGAGTCTCTCCTAGATTAGAGTTGAATAGCGTCCTAGCTCATTCAGCAACAGAGACAATCACGATCTTAGCTCTTTTAGCAAGAAATGCATTGAGAACAGTGTGCAACTTATCATTGAGGTTGTCTTGTTAGGAAAATGAGTTAGCAGACAAAGTAACGGTGTTCCTACATGAAGTTAGTGAGTCTCTCCTAGATTAGAGTTGAATAGCGTCCTAGCTCATTCAGCAACAGAGGCAATCACGATCTTAGCTCTTTTAGCAAGAAATGCATTGAAAACAGTGTGCGTCTTATCATTGAGGTTGTCTTGTTAGGAAAATGAGTTAGGAGACAAAGTAACGGTGTTCCTACATGAAGTTAGTGAGTCTCTCCTAGATTAGAGTTGAATAGCGTCCTAGCTCATTCAGCAACAGAGACAATCACGATCTTAGCTCTTTTAGCAAGAAATGCATTGAAAACAGTGTGCGTCTTATCATTGAGGTTGTCTTGTTAGGAAAATGAGTTAGGAGACAAAGTAACGGTGTTCCTACATGAAGTTAGTGAGTCTCTCCTAGATTAGAGTTGAATAGCGTCCTAGCTCATTCAGCAACAGAGACAATCACGATCTTAGCTCTTTTAGCAAGAAATGCATTGAGAACAGTGTGCAACTTATCATTGAGGTTGTCTTGTTAGGAAAATGAGTTAGGAGACAAAGTAACGGTGTTCCTACATGAAGTTAGTGAGTCTCTCCTAGATTAGAGTTGAATTGCGTCCTAGCTCATTCAGCAACAGAGGCAATCACGATCTTAGCTCTTTTAGCAAGAAATGCATTGAAAACAGTGTGCGTCTTATCATTGAGGTTGTCTTGTTAGGAAAATTAGTTAGGAGACAAAGTAACGGTGTTCCTACATGAAGTTAGTGAGTCTCTCTTAGATTAGAGTTGAATAGCGTCCTAGCTCATTCAGCAACAGAGACAATCACGATCTTAGCTCTTTTAGCAAGAAATGCATTGAAAACAGTGTGCGTCTTATCATTGAGGTTGTCTTGTTAGGAAAATGAGTTAGGAGACAAAGTAACGGTGTTCCTACATGAAGTTAGTGAGTCTCTCCTAGATTAGAGTTGAATTGCGTCCTTGCTCATTCAGCAACAGAGGCAATCACGATCTTAGCTCTTTTAGCAAGAAATGCTTTGAAAACAGTGTGCGTCTTATCATTGAGGTTGTCTTGTTAGGAAAATGAGTTAGGAGACAAAGTAACGGTGTTCCTACATGAAGTTAGTGAGTCTCTCCTAGATTAGAGTTGAATAGCGTCCTAGCTCATTCAGCAACAGAGACAATCACGATCTTAGCTCTTTTAGCAAGAAATGCATTGAGAACAGTGTGCAACTTATCATTGAGGTTGTCTTGTTAGGAAAATGAGTTAGGAGACAAAGTAACGGTGTTCCTACATGAAGTTAGTGAGTCTCTCCTAGATTAGAGTTGAATAGCGTCCTAGCTCATTCAGCAACAGAGGCAATCACGATCTTAGCTCTTTTAGCAAGAAATGCTTTGAAAACAGTGTGCGTCTTATCATTGAGGTTGTCTTGTTAGGAAAATGAGTTAGGAGACAAAGTAACGGTGTTCCTACATGAAGTTAGTGAGTCTCTCCTAGATTAGAGTTGAATAGCGTCCTAGCTCATTCAGCAACAGAGACAATCACGATCTTAGCTCTTTTAGCAAGAAATGCATTGAGAACAGTGTGCAACTTATCATTGAGGTTGTCTTGTTAGGAAAATGAGTTAGGAGACAAAGTAACGGTGTTCCTACATGAAGTTAGTGAGTCTCTCCTAGATTAGAGTTGAATAGCGTCCTAGCTCATTCAGCAACAGAGGCAATCACGATCTTAGCTCTTTTAGCAAGAAATGCATTGAAAACAGTGTGCGTCTTATCATTGAGGTTGTCTTGTTAGGAAAATGAGTTAGGAGACAAAGTAACGGTGTTCCTACATGAAGTTAGTGAGTCTCTCTTAGATTAGAGTTGAATAGCGTCCTAGCTCATTCAGCAACAGAGACAATCACGATCTTAGCTCTTTTAGCAAGAAATGCATTGAAAACAGTGTGCGTCTTATCATTGAGGTTGTCTTGTTAGGAAAATGAGTTAGGAGACAAAGTAACGGTGTTCCTACATGAAGTTAGTGAGTCTCTCCTAGATTAGAGTTGAATAGCGTCCTAGCTCATTCAGCAACAGAGACAATCACGATCTTAGCTCTTTTAGCAAGAAATGCATTGAAAACAGTGTGCGTCTTATCATTGAGGTTGTCTTGTTAGGAAAATGAGTTAGGAGACAAAGTAACGGTGTTCCTACATGAAGTTAGTGAGTCTCTCCTAGATTAGAGTTGAATTGCGTCCTTGCTCATTCAGCAACAGAGACAATCACGATCTTAGCTCTTTTAGCAAGAAATGCTTTGAAAACAGTGTGCGTCTTATCATTGAGGTTGTCTTGTTAGGAAAATGAGTTAGGAGACAAAGTAACGGTGTTCCTACATGAAGTTAGTGAGTCTCTCCTAGATTAGAGTTGAATAGCGTCCTAGCTCATTCAGCAACAGAGACAATCACGATCTTAGCTCTTTTAGCAAGAAATGCATTGAGAACAGTGTGCAACTTATCATTGAGGTTGTCTTGTTAGGAAAATGAGTTAGGAGACAAAGTAACGGTGTTCCTACATGAAGTTAGTGAGTCTCTCCTAGATTAGAGTTGAATTGCGTCCTTGCTCATTCAGCAACAGAGGCAATCACGATCTTAGCTCTTTTAGCAAGAAATGCTTTGAAAACAGTGTGCGTCTTATCATTGAGGTTGTCTTGTTAGGAAAATGAGTTAGGAGACAAAGTAACGGTGTTCCTACATGAAGTTAGTGAGTCTCTCCTAGATTAGAGTTGAATAGCGTCCTAGCTCATTCAGCAACAGAGACAATCACGATCTTAGCTCTTTTAGCAAGAAATGCATTGAGAACAGTGTGCAACTTATCATTGAGGTTGTCTTGTTAGGAAAATGAGTTAGGAGACAAAGTAACGGTGTTCCTACATGAAGTTAGTGAGTCTCTCCTAGATTAGAGTTGAATAGCGTCCTAGCTCATTCAGCAACAGAGGCAATCACGATCTTAGCTCTTTTAGCAAGAAATGCTTTGAAAACAGTGTGCGTCTTATCATTGAGGTTGTCTTGTTAGGAAAATGAGTTAGGAGACAAAGTAACGGTGTTCCTACATGAAGTTAGTGAGTTTCTCCTAGATTAGAGTTGAATTGCGTCCTTGCTCATTCAGCAACAGAGGCAATCACGATCTTAGCTCTTTTAGCAAGAAATGCATTGAAAACAGTGTGCGTCTTATCATTGAGGTTGTCTTGTTAGGAAAATGAGTTAGGAGACAAAGTAACGGTGTTCCTACATGAAGTTAGTGAGTCTCTCCTAGATTAGAGTTGAATAGCGTCCTAGCTCATTCAGCAACAGAGACAATCACGATCTTAGCTCTTTTAGCAAGAAATGCATTGAAAACAGTGTGCGTCTTATCATTGAGGTTGTCTTGTTAGGAAAATGAGTTAGGAGACAAAGTAACGGTGTTCCTACATGAAGTTAGTGAGTCTCTCCTAGATTAGAGTTGAATTGCGTCCTTGCTCATTCAGCAACAGAGGCAATCACGATCTTAGCTCTTTTAGCAAGAAATGCTTTGAAAACAGTGTGCGTCTTATCATTGAGGTTGTCTTGTTAGGAAAATGAGTTAGGAGACAAAGTAACGGTGTTCCTACATGAAGTTAGTGAGTCTCTCCTAGATTAGAGTTGAATAGCGTCCTAGCTCATTCAGCAACAGAGACAATCACGATCTTAGCTCTTTTAGCAAGAAATGCATTGAAAACAGTGTGCGTCTTATCATTGAGGTTGTCTTGTTAGGAAAATGAGTTAGGAGACAAAGTAACGGTGTTCCTACATGAAGTTAGTGAGTCTCTCCTAGATTAGAGTTGAATTGCGTCCTTGCTCATTCAGCAACAGAGGCAATCACGATCTTAGCTCTTTTAGCAAGAAATGCTTTGAAAACAGTGTGCGTCTTATCATTGAGGTTGTCTTGTTAGGAAAATGAGTTAGGAGACAAAGTAACGGTGTTCCTACATGAAGTTAGTGAGTCTCTCCTAGATTAGAGTTGAATAGCGTCCTAGCTCATTCAGCAACAGAGACAATCACGATCTTAGCTCTTTTAGCAAGAAATGCATTGAGAACAGTGTGCAACTTATCATTGAGGTTGTCTTGTTAGGAAAATGAGTTAGGAGACAAAGTAACGGTGTTCCTACATGAAGTTAGTGAGTCTCTCCTAGATTAGAGTTGAATAGCGTCCTAGCTCATTCAGCAACAGAGACAATCACGATCTTAGCTCTTTTATCAAGAAATGCATTGAAAACAGTGTGCGTCTTATCATTGAGGTTGTCTTGTTAGGAAAATGAGTTAGGAGACAAAGTAACGGTGTTCCTACATGAAGTTAGTGAGTCTCTCCTAGATTAGAGTTGAATAGCGACCTAGCTCATTCAGCAACAGAGACAATCACGATCTTAGCTCTTTTAGCAAGAAATGCATTGAAAACAGTGTGCGTCTTATCATTGAGGTTGTCTTGTTAGGAAAATGAGTTAGGAGACAAAGTAACGGTGTTCCTACATGAAGTTAGTGAGTCTCTCCTAGATTAGAGTTGAATAGCGTCCTAGCTCATTCAGCAACAGAGACAATCACGATCTTAGCTCTTTTATCAAGAAATGCATTGAAAACAGTGTGCGTCTTATCATTGAGGTTGTCTTGTTAGGAAAATGAGTTAGGAGACAAAGTAACGGTGTTCCTACATGAAGTTAGTGAGTCTCTCCTAGATCAGAGTTGAATTGCGTCCTAGCTCATTCAGCAACATAGGCAATCACGATCTTAGCTCTTTTAGCAAGAAATGCATTGAAAACAGTGTGCGTCTTATCATTGAGGTTGTCTTGTTAGGAAAATGAGTTAGGAGACAAAGTAACAGTGTTCCTACATGAAGTTAGTGAGTCTCTCCTAGATTAGAGTTGAATAGCGTCCTAGCTCATTCAGCAACAGAGAAAATCACGATCTTAGCTCTTTTATCAAGAAATGCATTGAAAACAGTGTGCGTCTTATCATTGAGGTTGTCTTGTTAGGAAAATGAGTTAGGAGACAAAGTAACGGTGTCCCTACATGAAGTTAGTGAGTCTCTCCTAGATTAGAGTTGAATAGCGACCTAGCTCATTCAGCAACAGAGACAATCACGATCTTAGCTCTTTTAGCAAGAAATGCATTGAAAACAGTGTGCGTCTTATCATTGAGGTTGTCTTGTTAGGAAAATGAGTTAGGAGACAAAGTAACGGTGTTCCTACATGAAGTTAGTGAGTCTCTCCTAGATTAGAGTTGAATTGCGTCCTAGCTCATTCAGCAACAGAGGCAATCACGATCTTAGCTCTTTTAGCAAGAAATGCATTGAAAACAGTGTGCGTCTTATCATTGAGGTTATCTTGTTAGGAAAATGAGTTAGGAGACAAAGTAACGGTGTTCCTACATGAAGTTAGTGAGTCTCTCTTAGATTAGAGTTGAATAGCGTCCTAGCTCATTCAGCAACAGAGACAATCACGATCTTAGCTCTTTTAGCAAGAAATGCATTGAAAACAGTGTGCGTCTTATCATTGAGGTTGTCTTGTTAGGAAAATGAGTTAGGAGACAAAGTAACGGTGTTCCTACATGAAGTTAGTGAGTCTCTCCTAGATTAGAGTTGAATAGCGTCCTAGCTCATTCAGCAACAGAGACAATCACGATCTTAGCTCTTTTAGCAAGAAATGCATTGAAAACAGTGTGCGTCTTATCATTGAGGTTGTCTTGTTAGGAAAATGAGTTAGGAGACAAAGTAACGGTGTTCCTACATGAAGTTAGTGAGTCTCTCCTAGATTAGAGTTGAATTGCGTCCTTGCTCATTCAGCAACAGAGGCAATCACGATCTTAGCTCTTTTAGCAAGAAATGCTTTGAAAACAGTGTGCGTCTTATCATTGAGGTTGTCTTGTTAGGAAAATGAGTTAGGAGACAAAGTAACGGTGTTCCTACATGAAGTTAGTGAGTCTCTCCTAGATTAGAGTTGAATAGCGTCCTAGCTCATTCAGCAACAGAGACAATCACGATCTTAGCTCTTTTAGCAAGAAATGCATTGAGAACAGTGTGCAACTTATCATTGAGGTTGTCTTGTTAGGAAAATGAGTTAGGAGACAAAGTAACGGTGTTCCTACATGAAGTTAGTGAGTCTCTCCTAGATTAGAGTTGAATAGCGTCCTAGCTCATTCAGCAACAGAGGCAATCACGATCTTAGCTCTTTTAGCAAGAAATGCATTGAAAACAGTGTGCGTCTTATCATTGAGGTTGTCTTGTTAGGAAAATGAGTTAGGAGACAAAGTAACGGTGTTCCTACATGAAGTTAGTGAGTCTCTCTTAGATTAGAGTTGAATAGCGTCCTAGCTCATTCAGCAACAGAGACAATCACGATCTTAGCTCTTTTAGCAAGAAATGCATTGAAAACAGTGTGCGTCTTATCATTGAGGTTGTCTTGTTAGGAAAATGAGTTAGGAGACAAAGTAACGGTGTTCCTACATGAAGTTAGTGAGTCTCTCCTAGATTAGAGTTGAATAGCGTCCTAGCTCATTCAGCAACAGAGACAATCACGATCTTAGCTCTTTTAGCAAGAAATGCATTGAAAACAGTGTGCGTCTTATCATTGAGGTTGTCTTGTTAGGAAAATGAGTTAGGAGACAAAGTAACGGTGTTCCTACATGAAGTTAGTGAGTCTCTCCTAGATTAGAGTTGAATTGCGTCCTTGCTCATTCAGCAACAGAGGCAATCACGATCTTAGCTCTTTTAGCAAGAAATGCTTTGAAAACAGTGTGCGTCTTATCATTGAGGTTGTCTTGTTAGGAAAATGAGTTAGGAGACAAAGTAACGGTGTTCCTACATGAAGTTAGTGAGTCTCTCCTAGATTAGAGTTGAATTGCGTCCTAGCTCATTCAGCAACAGAGGCAATCACGATCTTAGCTCTTTTAGCAAGAAATGCATTGAAAACAGTGTGCGTCTTATCATTGAGGTTATCTTGTTAGGAAAATGAGTTAGGAGACAAAGTAACGGTGTTCCTACATGAAGTTAGTGAGTCTCTCTTAGATTAGAGTTGAATAGCGTCCTAGCTCATTCAGCAACAGAGACAATCACGATCTTAGCTCTTTTAGCAAGAAATGCATTGAAAACACTGTGCGTCTTATCATTGAGGTTGTCTTGTTAGGAAAATGAGTTAGGAGACAAAGTAACGGTGTTCCTACATGAAGTTAGTGAGTCTCTCCTAGATTAGAGATGAATAGCGTCCTAGCTCATTCAGCAACAGAGACAATCACGATCTTAGCTCTTTTAGCAAGAAATGCATTGAAAACAGTGTGCGTCTTATCATTGAGGTTGTCTTGTTAGGAAAATGAGTTAGGAGACAAAGTAACGGTGTTCCTACATGAAGTTAGTGAGTCTCTCCTAGATTAGAGTTGAATTGCGTCCTTGCTCATTCAGCAACAGAGGCAATCACGATCTTAGCTCTTTTAGCAAGAAATGCTTTGAAAACAGTGTGCGTCTTATCATTGAGGTTGTCTTGTTAGGAAAATGAGTTAGGAGACAAAGTAACGGTGTTCCTACATGAAGTTAGTGAGTCTCTCCTAGATCAGAGTTGAATTGCGTCCTAGCTCATTCAGCAACATAGGCAATCACGATCTTAGCTCTTTTAGCAAGAAATGCATTGAAAACAGTGTGCGTCTTATCATTGAGGTTGTCTTGTTAGGAAAATGAGTTAGGAGACAAAGTAACGGTGTTCCTACATGAAGTTAGTGAGTCTCTCCTAGATTAGAGTTGAATAGCGTCCTAGCTCATTCAGCAACAGAGACAATCACGATCTTAGCTCTTTTAGCAAGAAATGCATTGAAAACAGTGTGCGTCTTATCATTGAGGTTGTCTTGTTAGGAAAATGAGTTAGGAGACAAAGTAACGGTGTTCCTACATGAAGTTAGTGAGTCTCTCCTAGATCAGAGTTGAATTGCGTCCTAGCTCATTCAGCAACATAGGCAATCACGATCTTAGCTCTTTTAGCAAGAAATGCATTGAAAACAGTGTGCGTCTTATCATTGAGGTTGTCTTGTTAGGAAAATGAGTTAGGAGACAAAGTAACAGTGTTCCTACATGAAGTTAGTGAGTCTCTCCTAGATTAGAGTTGAATAGCGTCCTAGCTCATTCAGCAACAGAGACAATCACGATCTTAGCTCTTTTATCAAGAAATGCATTGAAAACAGTGTGCGTCTTATCATTGTGGTTGTCTTGTTAGGAAAATGAGTTAGGAGACAAAGTAACGGTGTTCCTACATGAAGTTAGTGAGTCTCTCCTAGATTAGAGTTGAATAGCGACCTAGCTCATTCAGCAACAGAGACAATCACGATCTTAGCTCTTTTAGCAAGAAATGCATTGAAAACAGTGTGCGTCTTATCATTGAGGTTGTCTTGTTAGGAAAATGAGTTAGGAGACAAAGTAACGGTGTTCCTACATGAAGTTAGTGAGTCTCTCCTAGATTAGAGTTGAATTGCGTCCTTGCTCATTCAGCAACAGAGGCAATCACGATCTTAGCTCTTTTAGCAAGAAATGCTTTGAAAACAGTGTGCGTCTTATCATTGAGGTTGTCTTGTTAGGAAAATGAGTTAGGAGACAAAGTAACGGTGTTCCTACATGAAGTTAGTGAGTCTCTCCTAGATTAGAGTTGAATAGCGTCCTAGCTCATTCAGCAACAGAGACAATCGCGATCTTAGCTCTTTTAGCAAGAAATGCATTGAAAACAGTGTGCGTCTTATCATTGAGGTTGTCTTGTTAGGAAAATGAGTTAGGAGACAAAGTAACGGTGTTCCTACATGAAGTTAGTGAGTCTCTCCTAGATTAGAGTTGAATAGCGTCTTAGCTCATTCAGCAACAGAGACAATCACGATCTTAGCTCTTTTAGCAAGAAATGCATTGAGAACAGTGTGCAACTTATCATTGAGGTTGTCTTGTTAGGAAAATGAGTTAGGAGACAAAGTAACGGTGTTCCTACATGAAGTTAGTGAGTCTCTCCTAGATTAGAGTTGAATAGCGTCCTAGCTCATTCAGCAACAGAGACAATCACGATCTTAGCTCTTTTAGCAAGAAATGCATTGAGAACAGTGTGCAACTTATCATTGAGGTTGTCTTGTTAGGAAAATGAGTTAGGAGACAAAGTAACGGTGTTCCTACATGAAGTTAGTGAGTCTCTCCTAGATTAGAGTTGAATAGCGTCCTAGCTCATTCAGCAACAGAGACAATCACGATCTTAGCTCTTTTAGCAAGAAATGCATTGAGAACAGTGTGCAACTTATCATTGAGGTTGTCTTGTTAGGAAAATGAGTTAGGAGACAAAGTAACGGTGTTCCTACATGAAGTTAGTGAGTCTCTCCTAGATTAGAGTTGAATAGCGTCCTAGCTCATTCAGCAACAGAGGCAATCACGATCTTAGCTCTTTTAGCAAGAAATGCATTGAAAACAGTGTGCGTCTTATCATTGAGGTTGTCTTGTTAGGAAAATGAGTTAGGAGACAAAGTAACGGTGTTCCTACATGAAGTTAGTGAGTCTCTCTTAGATTAGAGTTGAATAGCGTCCTAGCTCATTCAGCAACAGAGACAATCACGATCTTAGCTCTTTTAGCAAGAAATGCATTGAAAACAGTGTGCGTCTTATCATTGAGGTTGTCTTGTTAGGAAAATGAGTTAGGAGACAAAGTAACGGTGTTCCTACATGAAGTTAGTGAGTCTCTCCTAGATTAGAGTTGAATAGCGTCCTAGCTCATTCAGCAACAGAGACAATCACGATCTTAGCTCTTTTAGCAAGAAATGCATTGAAAACAGTGTGCGTCTTATCATTGAGGTTGTCTTGTTAGGAAAATGAGTTAGGAGACAAAGTAACGGTGTTCCTACATGAAGTTAGTGAGTCTCTCCTAGATTAGAGTTGAATTGCGTCCTTGCTCATTCAGCAACAGAGGCAATCACGATCTTAGCTCTTTTAGCAAGAAATGCTTTGAAAACAGTGTGCGTCTTATCATTGAGGTTGTCTTGTTAGGAAAATGAGTTAGGAGACAAAGTAACGGTGTTCCTACATGAAGTTAGTGAGTCTCTCCTAGATTAGAGTTGAATAGCGTCCTAGCTCATTCAGCAACAGAGGCAATCACGATCTTAGCTCTTTTAGCAAGAAATGCATTGAAAACAGTGTGCGTCTTATCATTGAGGTTGTCTTGTTAGGAAAATGAGTTAGGAGACAAAGTAACGGTGTTCCTACATGAAGTTAGTGAGTCTCTCTTAGATTAGAGTTGAATAGCGTCCTAGCTCATTCAGCAACAGAGACAATCACGATCTTAGCTCTTTTAGCAAGAAATGCATTGAAAACAGTGTGCGTCTTATCATTGAGGTTGTCTTGTTAGGAAAATGAGTTAGGAGACAAAGTAACGGTGTTCCTACATGAAGTTAGTGAGTCTCTCCTAGATTAGAGTTGAATAGCGTCCTAGCTCATTCAGCAACAGAGACAATCGCGATCTTAGCTCTTTTAGCAAGAAATGCATTGAAAACAGTGTGCGTCTTATCATTGAGGTTGTCTTGTTAGGAAAATGAGTTAGGAGACAAAGTAACGGTGTTCCTACATGAAGTTAGTGAGTCTCTCCTAGATTAGAGTTGAATTGCGTCCTTGCTCATTCAGCAACAGAGGCAATCACGATCTTAGCTCTTTTAGCAAGAAATGCTTTGAAAACAGTGTGCGTCTTATCATTGAGGTTGTCTTGTTAGGAAAATGAGTTAGGAGACAAAGTAACGGTGTTCCTACATGAAGTTAGTGAGTCTCTCCTAGATCAGAGTTGAATTGCGTCCTAGCTCATTCAGCAACATAGGCAATCACGATCTTAGCTCTTTTAGCAAGAAATGCATTGAAAACAGTGTGCGTCTTATCATTGAGGTTGTCTTGTTAGGAAAATGAGTTAGGAGACAAAGTAACGGTGTTCCTACATGAAGTTAGTGAGTCTCTCCTAGATTAGAGTTGAATAGCGTCCTAGCTCATTCAGCAACAGAGACAATCACGATCTTAGCTCTTTTAGCAAGAAATGCATTGAGAACAGTGTGCAACTTATCATTGAGGTTGTCTTGTTAGGAAAATGAGTTAGGAGACAAAGTAACGGTGTTCCTACATGAAGTTAGTGAGTCTCTCCTAGATTAGAGTTGAATAGCGTCCTAGCTCATTCAGCAACAGAGGCAATCACGATCTTAGCTCTTTTAGCAAGAAATGCTTTGAAAACAGTGTGCGTCTTATCATTGAGGTTGTCTTGTTAGGAAAATGAGTTAGGAGACAAAGTAACGGTGTTCCTACATGAAGTTAGTGAGTCTCTCCTAGATTAGAGTTGAATAGCGTCCTAGCTCATTCAGCAACAGAGACAATCACGATCTTAGCTCTTTTAGCAAGAAATGCATTGAGAACAGTGTGCAACTTATCATTGAGGTTGTCTTGTTAGGAAAATGAGTTAGGAGACAAAGTAACGGTGTTCCTACATGAAGTTAGTGAGTCTCTCCTAGATTAGAGTTGAATAGCGTCCTAGCTCATTCAGCAACAGAGGCAATCACGATCTTAGCTCTTTTAGCAAGAAATGCTTTGAAAACAGTGTGCGTCTTATCATTGAGGTTGTCTTGTTAGGAAAATGAGTTAGGAGACAAAGTAACGGTGTTCCTACATGAAGTTAGTGAGTCTCTCCTAGATTAGAGTTGAATAGCGTCCTAGCTCATTCAGCAACAGAGGCAATCACGATCTTAGCTCTTTTAGCAAGAAATGCATTGAGAACAGTGTGCAACTTATCATTGAGGTTGTCTTGTTAGGAAAATGAGTTAGGAGACAAAGTAACGGTGTTCCTACATGAAGTTAGTGAGTCTCTCCTAGATTAGAGTTGAATAGCGTCCTAGCTCATTCAGCAACAGAGGCAATCACGATCTTAGCTCTTTTAGCAAGAAATGCATTGAAAACAGTGTGCGTCTTATCATTGAGGTTGTCTTGTTAGGAAAATGAGTTAGGAGACAAAGTAACGGTGTTCCTACATGAAGTTAGTGAGTCTCTCTTAGATTAGAGTTGAATAGCGTCCTAGCTCATTCAGCAACAGAGACAATCACGATCTTAGCTCTTTTAGCAAGAAATGCATTGAAAACAGTGTGCGTCTTATCATTGAGGTTGTCTTGTTAGGAAAATGAGTTAGGAGACAAAGTAACGGTGTTCCTACATGAAGTTAGTGAGTCTCTCCTAGATTAGAGTTGAATAGCGTCCTAGCTCATTCAGCAACAGAGACAATCACGATCTTAGCTCTTTTAGCAAGAAATGCATTGAAAACAGTGTGCGTCTTATCATTGAGGTTGTCTTGTTAGGAAAATGAGTTAGGAGACAAAGTAACGGTGTTCCTACATGAAGTTAGTGAGTCTCTCCTAGATTAGAGTTGAATTGCGTCCTTGCTCATTCAGCAACAGAGGCAATCACGATCTTAGCTCTTTTAGCAAGAAATGCTTTGAAAACAGTGTGCGTCTTATCATTGAGGTTGTCTTGTTAGGAAAATGAGTTAGGAGACAAAGTAACGGTGTTCCTACATGAAGTTAGTGAGTCTCTCCTAGATTAGAGTTGAATAGCGTCCTAGCTCATTCAGCAACAGAGGCAATCACGATCTTAGCTCTTTTAGCAAGAAATGCATTGAAAACAGTGTGCGTCTTATCATTGAGGTTGTCTTGTTAGGAAAATGAGTTAGGAGACAAAGTAACGGTGTTCCTACATGAAGTTAGTGAGTCTCTCTTAGATTAGAGTTGAATAGCGTCCTAGCTCATTCAGCAACAGAGACAATCACGATCTTAGCTCTTTTAGCAAGAAATGCATTGAAAACAGTGTGCGTCTTATCATTGAGGTTGTCTTGTTAGGAAAATGAGTTAGGAGACAAAGTAACGGTGTTCCTACATGAAGTTAGTGAGTCTCTCCTAGATTAGAGTTGAATAGCGTCCTAGCTCATTCAGCAACAGAGACAATCGCGATCTTAGCTCTTTTAGCAAGAAATGCATTGAAAACAGTGTGCGTCTTATCATTGAGGTTGTCTTGTTAGGAAAATGAGTTAGGAGACAAAGTAACGGTGTTCCTACATGAAGTTAGTGAGTCTCTCCTAGATTAGAGTTGAATTGCGTCCTTGCTCATTCAGCAACAGAGGCAATCACGATCTTAGCTCTTTTAGCAAGAAATGCTTTGAAAACAGTGTGCGTCTTATCATTGAGGTTGTCTTGTTAGGAAAATGAGTTAGGAGACAAAGTAACGGTGTTCCTACATGAAGTTAGTGAGTCTCTCCTAGATCAGAGTTGAATTGCGTCCTAGCTCATTCAGCAACATAGGCAATCACGATCTTAGCTCTTTTAGCAAGAAATGCATTGAAAACAGTGTGCGTCTTATCATTGAGGTTGTCTTGTTAGGAAAATGAGTTAGGAGACAAAGTAACGGTGTTCCTACATGAAGTTAGTGAGTCTCTCCTAGATTAGAGTTGAATAGCGTCCTAGCTCATTCAGCAACAGAGACAATCACGATCTTAGCTCTTTTAGCAAGAAATGCATTGAGAACAGTGTGCAACTTATCATTGAGGTTGTCTTGTTAGGAAAATGAGTTAGGAGACAAAGTAACGGTGTTCCTACATGAAGTTAGTGAGTCTCTCCTAGATTAGAGTTGAATAGCGTCCTAGCTCATTCAGCAACAGAGGCAATCACGATCTTAGCTCTTTTAGCAAGAAATGCTTTGAAAACAGTGTGCGTCTTATCATTGAGGTTGTCTTGTTAGGAAAATGAGTTAGGAGACAAAGTAACGGTGTTCCTACATGAAGTTAGTGAGTCTCTCCTAGATTAGAGTTGAATAGCGTCCTAGCTCATTCAGCAACAGAGACAATCACGATCTTAGCTCTTTTAGCAAGAAATGCATTGAGAACAGTGTGCAACTTATCATTGAGGTTGTCTTGTTAGGAAAATGAGTTAGGAGACAAAGTAACGGTGTTCCTACATGAAGTTAGTGAGTCTCTCCTAGATTAGAGTTGAATAGCGTCCTAGCTCATTCAGCAACAGAGGCAATCACGATCTTAGCTCTTTTAGCAAGAAATGCTTTGAAAACAGTGTGCGTCTTATCATTGAGGTTGTCTTGTTAGGAAAATGAGTTAGGAGACAAAGTAACGGTGTTCCTACATGAAGTTAGTGAGTCTCTCCTAGATTAGAGTTGAATAGCGTCCTAGCTCATTCAGCAACAGAGGCAATCACGATCTTAGCTCTTTTAGCAAGAAATGCATTGAGAACAGTGTGCAACTTATCATTGAGGTTGTCTTGTTAGGAAAATGAGTTAGGAGACAAAGTAACGGTGTTCCTACATGAAGTTAGTGAGTCTCTCCTAGATTAGAGTTGAATAGCGTCCTAGCTCATTCAGCAACAGAGGCAATCACGATCTTAGCTCTTTTAGCAAGAAATGCATTGAAAACAGTGTGCGTCTTATCATTGAGGTTGTCTTGTTAGGAAAATGAGTTAGGAGACAAAGTAACGGTGTTCCTACATGAAGTTAGTGAGTCTCTCTTAGATTAGAGTTGAATAGCGTCCTAGCTCATTCAGCAACAGAGACAATCACGATCTTAGCTCTTTTAGCAAGAAATGCATTGAAAACAGTGTGCGTCTTATCATTGAGGTTGTCTTGTTAGGAAAATGAGTTAGGAGACAAAGTAACGGTGTTCCTACATGAAGTTAGTGAGTCTCTCCTAGATTAGAGTTGAATAGCCTCCTAGCTCATTCAGCAACAGAGACAATCACGATCTTAGCTCTTTTAGCAAGAAATGCATTGAAAACAGTGTGCGTCTTATCATTGAGGTTGTCTTGTTAGGAAAATGAGTTAGGAGACAAAGTAACGGTGTTCCTACATGAAGTTAGTGAGTCTCTCCTAGATTAGAGTTGAATAGCCCCCTAGCTCATTCAGCAACAGAGACAATCACGATCGGACGTGTCTGTTTGCAGCTCCGCCTGAGAACCAGGAGGTCCGTGTCCGGGAGGAGTCCCTTTCAATCAAGCCCGGAATCAACACCTGTGCTGGGCTTGGGAGTCTCGGCGTCTTGCATGGAGCCTCGTGCTCCTGCCCCCCGGGAGAGGCCGGCGGGGGGCAGGGGGAGTTCTCAACCGGCCAGGAAAGTATCAGCAGAGCTGGGGGTGAGAAGATCCAGCAGGGGCTGTAGCCTTGTAGCCTCTGCCCCCCAGTCCGGACATGAGATCGGCAGCAGCCGTGGAGGCTGTGAGCAGCGTGGGGGAGGAAGTGGTGTACCCGAGCGGTGTGACCAGCAAACTGGACTCGGCTGGGGAATCCAGAGACCAGGTGAGAACCTGCAGACTTTTGGCTCCCGTATATCGGCCATGCTTAGTGCCTTTGAGGAGGCTTCAAGGGAGCTGAAGGCTAAGCGGCAGCAGCTGAAATCTTTAAAAGTGGCAGTGAGCAGTGCACCCCAGAAGAAAAGACAGGAGTGCATTGCCATGGCTAAAGCCCTTAAGAGGGACATAGAAGATTTGGAGGCAAAGAAACAGCAGATTATTGCGGCTGGAGGGCCTTTTGCTGAGAAACTGGTTAATCAGGACAGATTTGCCCAAATGGCGTCTGGAGAGGTTGACTCCCACAGGAGTTCAGTTACTGGTGTGGAGGGGGGTTGTGTGTCCTCAAGCATGCCTCTCACACCAGCACAGGCTCAGTTACCCCAGAGCTCATCTGGTGAGTCTGAGGGGGATGAAAACTATAGCGGTGGGGCTCTGATGGCCCAAATAAGGAAGTTAGAGTCCCCAGTGCATCTTGAGGGTTTCTCCTTTGGGGACGACCCTGGTCCGGAGGAACATCTAGAAGGAAAGAGGAAGAGGTCGAGGTCTTCCCCAAAGAAAAAGTTGAAGGTGAAAGAGGAGGTAAAGCTAGTTTATGTGCATCACAACTCGCCCCCTGCAAAGGGAGCGGGTCCCGCAGTGCACGCCTCTGTTTCTGTGGTGGAACAGGGGTATACAAGCGGGGAGAGCAATATGGCTATGATTGTGGCGAAGGGCACCGTCTCTGGTGGCAGTGCAGAGCATGGTGGTAACATGGTGGTGGAGCCAAATAGTGCAGGAGGTGGCGTAAAAAACGGTGCTGGTGCAGCAAGTCTCCCTGATGTGGCAGGGGGTAGTCCTTCGGTGGTGCCAGGGGCCACAAATGCAGCTTCCTTAACTTTGCCTAGGGAGGATGTGGTCTCTGCAGAGGATGTTCCTGTTCTGCCCTCTCCCGTCCAGGGAAAGGAGAAAAAATCGGTTCCAGGTTCTGCCAGTGGAGGGCAGGGACTCTCATCCGAGATTACTGGTGATGTAGAGAAGCAGGAAGTCTCCCTCCCAAACCTGGCCAGTATGGATGAAAGTGTGAGTGAAGAGGTGGTGAGGCCTGGAGGTAGTGGTGTGGGTAGATTGGAGGCTCCAAGTAGGAGCACAGTTGGCAGAAGTTATGCCAGTGTGGCGGGTGGGGCTCCGGGACAGCTCCCATCTTCAGATTCCGGGGACGGCACATTGCAAAGGCGCCTTCTCGAAGCTTTGCGTGCTGGGGAAAGTACCATGACAGTGGATGGTCAGCAGGTGGACCTGTCCTTTTGGATTGAGAGGCATGGTCTAGGGGCCTTCCGAGAGAGAAAGGAAGGGGAGGTAGTTTGGTCACTCCCTACAAGTGGGCAGGGGGTCTCAAGGAGGAATGTCGTCCGTCTTAGGTGGAGAGGTAATGATGGTTGCCCCCCAAGGAAAAGGGTGGTGGAACTCCTGCTTAAGATGGGCTTCAAGGCCAGGGACATCTATGCTTTAATACATCCTCATGGGACCCCTGAGTTCGACATCAGTTTTGTTCGCCCGGAGGGTCTTGAGGTCTTCTGGGCGAATTACGAACTGGTGAAGGCTCAGCCGGAATGGCGGGATTTTGCAGTACAAGCAGTAACCCGTCAAAATGGGATCAAGAAAGTGACCGTGCTGACTCGTAACGAGTCTCTTTCTTGCATTGATATCATGACCTGGATAGGCAGATATGGAGAGGTGGTGGAGGTCCCAAAAAGGAATCTGGATGAATTTGGGATCTGGTCGGGGGCCTGGACGTTTATGGTGAGGCTTAAGCGTTCGGGCCATACTGTTACCCATATTCCCTCATCAACCTTCCTGGGTAGAGATCGCATTCTAGTCTTCTACCAGGGACAGCCGAAGCTCTGCCACAGGTGCGGTGACCCCTCCCACCTCAGTGCAAACTGTAATGTGCGGAGGTGCTCACTCTGTGGGGGGTCTGGACATCTTGCTGCAGACTGTGGAGATATTCGCTGTCACCTGTGTGGTGAGTTGGGTCACCCGTTCAGCCGGTGCCCGCGCTCCTTTGCCAATGCAGTCCTACACCCGGAGGGGAGTAATCCTTCAGTGGTGGGGGACGGCGGAGGTGGGGGAGCAAAGGGGTCGAGGAAGAAGTCTCACTCTCGGCTGAGGCGAGAGGCCGAGCGGAGGAAACAGAGGGAGCAAGGGGTGCAAAGATTAAGTTCTGAAGCATGTCCTGAGCCCCGTACTGAAAGGGATGTGACAGAGACCCCGAGGGATAAGGAGGTGGACGAGGAGCTAGGAAGGATCGATAGGGAGGAGCAAAGCCTTTCCTCTGGCCTCTCCTGTTATGAAAGTGCAGGGGAGGAGAAGAGGGAGGGTGGAGCTGAGGGCCACAAACTGGGTATTGGCAAGTCAAAATCCCTTGCAACCCGATCGAAGGAAGCAGAAACCTGCGGCCGTTCTGGCTTTACCTCAAATCGCTACCAAGCCCTCAGGGACATATCCCCTTCCTCTGATGAGGAAGAAGAGGAGGAGGTAGGGCAGAGAGAGGGCGCTGAGTCTTCTCCCTTGCAGAGACCACTGTCTTCAGGGGAGGAGGCTGGCCTGGAATCTGAAGATGAGACCTGTAAGAAAAAGAAAAAAGGGAAAAAAATGGATACGAGTGGACCCTCATTAAAAAGGGGAAAGGGATCCTCATCAGATGGGGATAGAGGGAAGGGTGGCAAGAAGAAGGCTGTCTAATTTAATCATTCTCTATGGCGGCACTCACTCCGTTGACGCTAGCCTCCATTAATGTGGCTAGCATTAAGTCTAATATGGCTAGATTTGCAGCCTTTGATTTTCTCAGCCAGGTTGAAGCTGACATTTTATTTTTGCAAGAGACCAGGATATCCACATTGCCTGGGGTAGCCAAAGCAAGGCAGGAATGGACGAGGGGACCATCTTATTGGTCTCTTGCGGCTGAGCCATATAGCGGAGTGGCGGTTCTTTTTACTGCACAGGTAGAATGCCGACGAATGATTGAATTAGAAATGGGGAGGTGTCTAATCCTTGATGTTCTCATGAAAGGACAAGATTTGCGTCTGATTAATATATATGGCCCCCAAACACGAGGTGGCCGCAAGGATCTTTTTATGAGGATTAAGCCTTTTCTTTTTACAAGCCGGCAAGTGGTTTTCGGAGGGGATTTTAACACTATTGTTAGATCCCAGGATAGGGGAGGTTCCGAATACAAGCCGACTTATGACAGCACAGCTTTATGTAGAATAGCTAGTGAAGCTCGCCTGGTGGATAACCACATCCGGCACTCCCCAGGTCACGCGGGTTACACCTTTTACAGAGGTAATAGTAGGTCAAGAATAGATAGGTTTTTTTTAAAGGAAGAAGCCATCTCGTCACCTGTGTCGGTGACAGAGGTGGAATTTTCCGATCACTGTATGATTATGTTTTCTTTGAATGTTACAGAGACTCCTCGGATGGGTAAAGGTCTATGGAGGTTGAATTCATCTCTCCTGGAAGAAGCTGCGGTAAGACAATCCTTTGAGGACTTCCTTCAAAGCCAGGTACCGTTATTGGATCTTGGTGGCACTAAGGCTGAGTGGTGGGAGATATTCAAAAAAAGAGTGGCGAAGTATTTCCGTCAGCTCTCAAGCCTCAGAAGCCTTGATATGTACAAATTGTACCAAGGTCTGAGGAGGAAACTCGAACATCTAGTCTCGACTGGAGGTAGTAGGGAGGAGATCTCCAGAGTGAAATCTTTGCTCAAGAAATGTCAGTACAATAGGCACGCATCTTTGATTCTTGAGAGGGATTTCGGGAAATACCGCTCGCCCGACCCTTACAGGAATTGCAAGATGTCAGTGAATAGTAAAATTGTGACAGGACTGAGGGACAGTACGGGTTCCCTGAAGAGATCCAAATCAGGGATCCTGGAGGTCATCAGATCCTTTTACGGGCATCTCTTGGGGAAGAAGGAACTGGATCGGGATGTGATGTCGGCTTTCCTGGCTGAGGCAGTCCCTGAGAAAGGGGTAGACCCCTCCCTTGGCGTTTTGATAGAACCGATTAGTGAAGAGGAAGTGAGACGGGCGATCGAGGGTCTTGCCCTCAAGAAATCGCCTGGTCCGGATGGCTTAACATCCGAGTTCTACAAGACCTTTAAAGGAAGTTTAATTCCCCTCTTGACTGAGGTTTTTAACGAGTGTCTTTCCTCGGGCACTTTGCCAAAGTCAATGAGGAGGTCGGCCCTAATCATTCTATCAAAGGGTAAGGACCCGTCACGCATTGAGAATTGGCGGCCCATAGCGCTTCTCAATACAGACAGGAAGGTTCTGGCAAAGGTACTATTTAATCGGCTGGTGCAGTTCGCACCCCGGCTTCTTTCAGGGGCCCAGCATTGCTCTGTTCCAGGCCGAAGTACTTTTAGTGCTGTGCTCGGTGTCCGGGAGGCAGTGGAGCAGGGAAAGGCAGGTAACTGGAAGGGGTATATGCTGTCCTTAGATCAGGCGAAGGCCTTTGACAGAGTCAACCATGAGTACCTCTGGTCGGTACTTTTGCGGTACGGTCTACCGGGTGGGTTTGTTAATTGGCTTCAGACCTTATATGCTGGGGCTGAGACCTTCCCCCTTGTAAACGGTTGGGTTGGGCACCCTTTTGAGGTGGGGTCTGGAGTCCGCCAGGGTTGTCCTCTGAGCCCACTATTATATGTGTTCGCTATCGATCCCTTCCTTCGGAGGATTGATGGTGGTCCATTGGTGGGAGTCGGGATGAGCCGGGAGGATCCGGAGGCCACCCTGAGGGTGGTGGCGTATGCTGATGATGTCACCGTTTTCGTGTCCTCGGGAGGGGAGGCGGAGATGGTGATGTCTGAGGTTGACCGCTACTCGGAGGCATCTGGGTCCATGATCAACCGTGAAAAGTGTGAATGTCTCTGGTTGGGAGAGGAGGATCCCGAGTTTGATCTTCCGGACACTCTCCCAAAACCTCAGGGGTCTGCTAAAATCTTGGGCATTGAATTTGATATGGGGGACTACCCCACTCGAAATTGGGAAGGTAGACTGGACAATGCCACCCAAAAGGTCAACCAATGGAAGGGTCTTCGGTCTTTGACCCTGAGGGAAAGGGTTCACCTGGCAAAGGCCTATTTGCTACCGTTGTTAATATACCTGGGCAGTGTGTGTATGTTGCCAGAGCCTCTCTGGAAGCGGGTCTACAGTTTGTTCTTCCAACTGTTATGGGGGAATAAACTAAACCTAGTCAAGAGGGAGGTTACTTACCGTACGAGGAGACTAGGAGGGTTGGGTATGGTCAACCCTGTTGTGTTCTTAGCGAACACTTTTCTTAAGATGAACCTAGCGAACCTCTGGAAAGAGAGGGCTCCTCCGTGGGTATTCTCCTGTAAGGGATGGTTTCGGCCTTTCTTCCAGCAATGGGAGTCAGGAGGGCGAGTGAAAGACTTGCGTTCACGGCATGGATATCTTCCGTCTTATGTCGCCCCGGTTTTGAAGGTGATCCGCCGGTGGGGTCTGCAGGTGGGTGAGATCAGGACTCTGTCAAGGAGATTGCTTGACAAGAGGGTTCTGTTGTCCCACTTTCAGAAGCCCCTGGTGCTCAAAGATTGCCCAAGTCGGGATCTAGGGGTGGGGCTAAAGCTTTTAAACTCAGTAAGGATCCCTAAGAAGTTTTGGGACTTCACTTGGCGCTGCTTCCATGGGAAACTGCATGTGAGGGACAATGTGAAGTTCAGAAGCGCTGATGATCGAGGTTGTCCTCGGGAGCAGTGTGGTGGCATACTAGAAAGTATGGATCACTTCCTGCTTCATTGTCCCTTTAATGCAGAGGTATACAAACGGGCGGGTGCCTCCATTGGCTGGAGAGGTTTAGCCAGCCTTTCTTATGCTGAGTGGGCCTATGGAGCTTTCAGAGACCTTGGTGGAAGGGACCGGAACACTTTATTTCTAGTAAGCGTAGTGGTAAGGTATGGCACGTGGATTGCACGATGTAGTCTGACTACTCAGCAAAAAATCCTCCCAGTGGAAGAGGTTGTTAGGAACATTATGGGTGACCTGGTGAAGGTGCGTTCTTTGGAAGGCGTAAGGCTGGGCACAGACAGGGCAGCCCTTCTTTGGAGGGGATTTAATTTCTCTGTGCCTTAGTTTTGCTCCCTTCTTTTCCTGGTTGTGGGCTAGAGTGTCACTCGTTAGTCTTTTTGTTTTGAAATAAAAGTGTTTTTTAAAAAAAGGCTTATAGACACTGAACTTGAGCCTTCGGGTTTATTGAGTGCTTTGTTTTTTCTTATTAAAATTATTTAAGTTGTTGTTTGCTGTTTTAGTTGTTGCGCTATGGTTAGATAGTGGGACCAGAACAGGTTGGGTGGGGGAAATGGGGGGAGGGATGTGGGTGTGCAGTGCAATTTTATTTTTTATTTCTTTTTGTGTGGCAGTCAACATCTGGACTATGCGGACATGACATGGACATGAGGCGAGATGTTGGCCAGGGTGCAAATGGGAGTGGGTTCATAGAATAGAATATAGCATAGGATATATAGGATATATACTAATAATAAAAAAAAAAAAAATAAAAAAAAAAATATAAAAAAAAAAAATAAAAAAAAAAATTATAAAAAAAAAAAAATAAAAAATTATTAAAAAGCGATTGTTGTGGTTTTTTTTGTGTGTTTCGTTTATGCTCAATGTACATGATTGTAGTTGTTTTGTTTTGGTTAAGTACAATTTACTATGGTATGTGTGGTTGTTGGCCAGGTTTGGGCAGTTTAAGTTAATTTGGGAGGACAATTGATGATATGAAATTTGAGTTAATTGTTTATAAATTTATATAAAAAGAGTGCATTGAAAACAGTGTGCGTCTTATCATTGAGGTTGTCTTGTTAGGAAAATGAGTTAGGAGACAAAGTAACGGTGTTCCTACATGAAGTTAGTGAGTCTCTCCTAGATTAGAGTTGAATTGCGTCCTTGCTCATTCAGCAACAGAGGCAATCACGATCTTAGCTCTTTTAGCAAGAAATGCTTTGAAAACAGTGTGCGTCTTATCAATGAGGTTGTCTTGTTAGGAAAATGAGTTAGGAGACAAAGTAACGGTGTTCCTACATGAAGTTAGTGAGTCTCTCCTAGATTAGAGTTGAATAGCGTCCTAGCTCATTCAGCAACAGAGACAATCACGATCTTAGCTCTTTTAGCAAGAAATGCATTGAGAACAGTGTGCAACTTATCATTGAGGTTGTCTTGTTAGGAAAATGAGTTAGGAGACAAAGTAACGGTGTTCCTACATGAAGTTAGTGAGTCTCTCCTAGATTAGAGTTGAATAGCGTCCTAGCTCATTCAGCAACAGAGGCAATCACGATCTTAGCTCTTTTAGCAAGAAATGCATTGAAAACAGTGTGCGTCTTATCATTGAGGTTGTCTTGTTAGGAAAATGAGTTAGGAGACAAAGTAACGGTGTTCCTACATGAAGTTAGTGAGTCTCTCTTAGATTAGAGTTGAATAGCGTCCTAGCTCATTCAGCAACAGAGACAATCACGATCTTAGCTCTTTTAGCAAGAAATGCATTGAAAACAGTGTGCGTCTTATCATTGAGGTTGTCTTGTTAGGAAAATGAGTTAGGAGACAAAGTAACGGTGTTCCTACATGAAGTTAGTGAGTCTCTCCTAGATTAGAGTTGAATAGCGTCCTAGCTCATTCAGCAACAGAAACAATCACGATCTTAGCTCTTTTAGCAAGAAATGCATTGAAAACAGTGTGCGTCTTATCATTGAGGTTGTCTTGTTAGGAAAATGAGTTAGGAGACAAAGTAACGGTGTTCCTACATGAAGTTAGTGAGTCTCTCCTAGATTAGAGTTGAATTGCGTCCTTGCTCATTCAGCAACAGAGGCAATCACGATCTTAGCTCTTTTAGCAAGAAATGCTTTGAAAACAGTGTGCGTCTTATCATTGAGGTTGTCTTGTTAGGAAAATGAGTTAGGAGACAAAGTAACGGTGTTCCTACATGAAGTTAGTGAGTCTCTCCTAGATTAGAGTTGAATAGCGTCCTAGCTCATTCAGCAACAGAGACAATCACGATCTTAGCTCTTTTAGCAAGAAATGCATTGAGAACAGTGTGCAACTTATCATTGAGGTTGTCTTGTTAGGAAAATGAGTTAGGAGACAAAGTAACGGTGTTCCTACATGAAGTTAGTGAGTCTCTCCTAGATTAGAGTTGAATAGCGTCCTAGCTCATTCAGCAACAGAGGCAATCACGATCTTAGCTCTTTTAGCAAGAAATGCATTGAAAACAGTGTGCGTCTTATCATTGAGGTTGTCTTGTTAGGAAAATGAGTTAGGAGACAAAGTAACGGTGTTCCTACATGAAGTTAGTGAGTCTCTCTTAGATTAGAGTTGAATAGCGTCCTAGCTCATTCAGCAACAGAGACAATCACGATCTTAGCTCTTTTAGCAAGAAATGCATTGAAAACAGTGTGCGTCTTATCATTGAGGTTGTCTTGTTAGGAAAATGAGTTAGGAGACAAAGTAACGGTGTTCCTACATGAAGTTAGTGAGTCTCTCCTAGATTAGAGTTGAATAGCGTCCTAGCTCATTCAGCAACAGAGACAATCACGATCTTAGCTCTTTTAGCAAGAAATGCATTGAAAACAGTGTGCGTCTTATCATTGAGGTTGTCTTGTTAGGAAAATGAGTTAGGAGACAAAGTAACGGTGTTCCTACATGAAGTTAGTGAGTCTCTCCTAGATTAGAGTTGAATTGCGTCCTTGCTCATTCAGCAACAGAGGCAATCACGATCTTAGCTCTTTTAGCAAGAAATGCTTTGAAAACAGTGTGCGTCTTATCATTGAGGTTGTCTTGTTAGGAAAATGAGTTAGGAGACAAAGTAACGGTGTTCCTACATGAAGTTAGTGAGTCTCTCCTAGATTAGAGTTGAATTGCGTCCTAGCTCATTCAGCAACAGAGGCAATCACGATCTTAGCTCTTTTAGCAAGAAATGCATTGAAAACAGTGTGCGTCTTATCATTGAGGTTATCTTGTTAGGAAAATGAGTTAGGAGACAAAGTAACGGTGTTCCTACATGAAGTTAGTGAGTCTCTCTTAGATTAGAGTTGAATAGCGTCCTAGCTCATTCAGCAACAGAGACAATCACGATCTTAGCTCTTTTAGCAAGAAATGCATTGAAAACAGTGTGCGTCTTATCATTGAGGTTGTCTTGTTAGGAAAATGAGTTAGGAGACAAAGTAACGGTGTTCCTACATGAAGTTAGTGAGTCTCTCCTAGATTAGAGTTGAATAGCGTCCTAGCTCATTCAGCAACAGAGACAATCACGATCTTAGCTCTTTTAGCAAGAAATGCTTTGAAAACAGTGTGCGTCTTATCATTGAGGTTGTCTTGTTAGGAAAATGAGTTAGGAGACAAAGTAACGGTGTTCCTACATGAAGTTAGTGAGTCTCTCCTAGATCAGAGTTGAATTGCGTCCTAGCTCATTCAGCAACATAGGCAATCACGATCTTAGCTCTTTTAGCAAGAAATGCATTGAAAACAGTGTGCGTCTTATCATTGAGGTTGTCTTGTTAGGAAAATGAGTTAGGAGACAAAGTAACGGTGTTCCTACATGAAGTTAGTGAGTCTCTCCTAGATTAGAGTTGAATAGCGTCCTAGCTCATTCAGCAACAGAGACAATCACGATCTTAGCTCTTTTAGCAAGAAATGCATTGAAAACAGTGTGCGTCTTATCATTGAGGTTGTCTTGTTAGGAAAATGAGTTAGGAGACAAAGTAACGGTGTTCCTACATGAAGTTAGTGAGTCTCTCCTAGATTAGAGTTGAATTGCGTCCTTGCTCATTCAGCAACAGAGGCAATCACGATCTTAGCTCTTTTAGCAAGAAATGCTTTGAAAACAGTGTGCGTCTTATCATTGAGGTTGTCTTGTTAGGAAAATGAGTTAGGAGACAAAGTAACGGTGTTCCTACATGAAGTTAGTGAGTCTCTCCTAGATTAGAGTTGAATTGCGTCCTAGCTCATTCAGCAACAGAGGCAATCACGATCTTAGCTCTTTTAGCAAGAAATGCATTGAAAACAGTGTGCGTCTTATCATTGAGGTTATCTTGTTAGGAAAATGAGTTAGGAGACAAAGTAACGGTGTTCCTACATGAAGTTAGTGAGTCTCTCTTAGATTAGAGTTGAATAGCGTCCTAGCTCATTCAGCAACAGAGACAATCACGATCTTAGCTCTTTTAGCAAGAAATGCATTGAAAACAGTGTGCGTCTTATCATTGAGGTTGTCTTGTTAGGAAAATGAGTTAGGAGACAAAGTAACGGTGTTCCTACATGAAGTTAGTGAGTCTCTCCTAGATTAGAGTTGAATAGCGTCCTAGCTCATTCAGCAACAGAGACAATCACGATCTTAGCTCTTTTAGCAAGAAATGCATTGAAAACAGTGTGCGTCTTATCATTGAGGTTGTCTTGTTAGGAAAATGAGTTAGGAGACAAAGTAACGGTGTTCCTACATGAAGTTAGTGAGTCTCTCCTAGATTAGAGTTGAATTGCGTCCTTGCTCATTCAGCAACAGAGGCAATCACGATCTTAGCTCTTTTAGCAAGAAATGCTTTGAAAACAGTGTGCGTCTTATCATTGAGGTTGTCTTGTTAGGAAAATGAGTTAGGAGACAAAGTAACGGTGTTCCTACATGAAGTTAGTGAGTCTCTCCTAGATCAGAGTTGAATTGCGTCCTAGCTCATTCAGCAACATAGGCAATCACGATCTTAGCTCTTTTAGCAAGAAATGCATTGAAAACAGTGTGCGTCTTATCATTGAGGTTGTCTTGTTAGGAAAATGAGTTAGGAGACAAAGTAACGGTGTTCCTACATGAAGTTAGTGAGTCTCTCCTAGATCAGAGTTGAATTGCGTCCTAGCTCATTCAGCAACATAGGCAATCACGATCTTAGCTCTTTTAGCAAGAAATGCATTGAAAACAGTGTGCGTCTTATCATTGAGGTTGTCTTGTTAGGAAAATGAGTTAGGAGACAAAGTAACAGTGTTCCTACATGAAGTTAGTGAGTCTCTCCTAGATTAGAGTTGAATAGCGTCCTAGCTCATTCAGCAACAGAGACAATCACGATCTTAGCTCTTTTATCAAGAAATGCATTGAAAACAGTGTGCGTCTTATCATTGTGGTTGTCTTGTTAGGAAAATGAGTTAGGAGACAAAGTAACGGTGTTCCTACATGAAGTTAGTGAGTCTCTCCTAGATTAGAGTTGAATAGCGACCTAGCTCATTCAGCAACAGAGACAATCACGATCTTAGCTCTTTTAGCAAGAAATGCATTGAAAACAGTGTGCGTCTTATCATTGAGGTTGTCTTGTTAGGAAAATGAGTTAGGAGACAAAGTAACGGTGTTCCTACATGAAGTTAGTGAGTCTCTCCTAGATTAGAGTTGAATTGCGTCCTTGCTCATTCAGCAACAGAGGCAATCACGATCTTAGCTCTTTTAGCAAGAAATGCTTTGAAAACAGTGTGCGTCTTATCATTGAGGTTGTCTTGTTAGGAAAATGAGTTAGGAGACAAAGTAACGGTGTTCCTACATGAAGTTAGTGAGTCTCTCCTAGATTAGAGTTGAATAGCGTCCTAGCTCATTCAGCAACAGAGACAATCACGATCTTAGCTCTTTTAGCAAGAAATGCATTGAGAACAGTGTGCAACTTATCATTGAGGTTGTCTTGTTAGGAAAATGAGTTAGGAGACAAAGTAACGGTGTTCCTACATGAAGTTAGTGAGTCTCTCCTAGATTAGAGTTGAATAGCGTCCTAGCTCATTCAGCAACAGAGACAATCACGATCTTAGCTCTTTTAGCAAGAAATGCATTGAGAACAGTGTGCAACTTATCATTGAGGTTGTCTTGTTAGGAAAATGAGTTAGGAGACAAAGTAACGGTGTTCCTACATGAAGTTAGTGAGTCTCTCCTAGATTAGAGTTGAATAGCGTCCTAGCTCATTCAGCAACAGAGGCAATCACTATCTTAGCTCTTTTAGCAAGAAATGCATTGAAAACAGTGTGCGTCTTATCATTGAGGTTGTCTTGTTAGGAAAATGAGTTAGGAGACAAAGTAACGGTTTTCCTACATGAAGTTAGTGAGTCTCTCTTAGATTAGAGTTGAATAGCGTCCTAGCTCATTCAGCAACAGAGACAATCACGATCTTAGCTCTTTTAGCAAGAAATGCATTGAAAACAGTGTGCGTCTTATCATTGAGGTTGTCTTGTTAGGAAAATGAGTTAGGAGACAAAGTAACGGTGTTCCTACATGAAGTTAGTGAGTCTCTCCTAGATTAGAGTTGAATTGCGTCCTTGCTCATTCAGCAACAGAGGCAATCACGATCTTAGCTCTTTTAGCAAGAAATGCTTTGAAAACAGTGTGCGTCTTATCATTGAGGTTGTCTTGTTAGGAAAATGAGTTAGGAGACAAAGTAACGGTGTTCCTACATGAAGTTAGTGAGTCTCTCCTAGATTAGAGTTGAATAGCGTCCTAGCTCATTCAGCAACAGAGACAATCACGATCTTAGCTCTTTTAGCAAGAAATGCATTGAAAACAGTGTGCGTCTTATCATTGAGGTTGTCTTGTTAGGAAAATGAGTTAGGAGACAAAGTAACGGTGTTCCTACATGAAGTTAGTGAGTCTCTCCTAGATTAGAGTTGAATTGCGTCCTTGCTCATTCAGCAACAGAGGCAATCACGATCTTAGCTCTTTTAGCAAGAAATGCTTTGAAAACAGTGTGCGTCTTATCATTGAGGTTGTCTTGTTAGGAAAATGAGTTAGGAGACAAAGTAACGGTGTTCCTACATGAAGTTAGTGAGTCTCTCCTAGATCAGAGTTGAATTGCGTCCTAGCTCATTCAGCAACATAGGCAATCACGATCTTAGCTCTTTTAGCAAGAAATGCATTGAAAACAGTGTGCGTCTTATCATTGAGGTTGTCTTGTTAGGAAAATGAGTTAGGAGACAAAGTAACGGTGTTCCTACATGAAGTTAGTGAGTCTCTCCTAGATCAGAGTTGAATTGCGTCCTAGCTCATTCAGCAACATAGGCAATCACGATCTTAGCTCTTTTAGCAAGAAATGCATTGAAAACAGTGTGCGTCTTATCATTGAGGTTGTCTTGTTAGGAAAATGAGTTAGGAGACAAAGTAACAGTGTTCCTACATGAAGTTAGTGAGTCTCTCCTAGATTAGAGTTGAATAGCGTCCTAGCTCATTCAGCAACAGAGACAATCACGATCTTAGCTCTTTTATCAAGAAATGCATTGAAAACAGTGTGCGTCTTATCATTGTGGTTGTCTTGTTAGGAAAATGAGTTAGGAGACAAAGTAACGGTGTTCCTACATGAAGTTAGTGAGTCTCTCCTAGATTAGAGTTGAATAGCGACCTAGCTCATTCAGCAACAGAGACAATCACGATCTTAGCTCTTTTAGCAAGAAATGCATTGAAAACAGTGTGCGTCTTATCATTGAGGTTGTCTTGTTAGGAAAATGAGTTAGGAGACAAAGTAACGGTGTTCCTACATGAAGTTAGTGAGTCTCTCCTAGATTAGAGTTGAATTGCGTCCTTGCTCATTCAGCAACAGAGGCAATCACGATCTTAGCTCTTTTAGCAAGAAATGCTTTGAAAACAGTGTGCGTCTTATCATTGAGGTTGTCTTGTTAGGAAAATGAGTTAGGAGACAAAGTAACGGTGTTCCTACATGAAGTTAGTGAGTCTCTCCTAGATTAGAGTTGAATAGCGTCCTAGCTCATTCAGCAACAGAGACAATCACGATCTTAGCTCTTTTAGCAAGAAATGCATTGAGAACAGTGTGCAACTTATCATTGAGGTTGTCTTGTTAGGAAAATGAGTTAGGAGACAAAGTAACGGTGTTCCTACATGAAGTTAGTGAGTCTCTCCTAGATTAGAGTTGAATAGCGTCCTAGCTCATTCAGCAACAGAGACAATCACGATCTTAGCTCTTTTAGCAAGAAATGCATTGAGAACAGTGTGCAACTTATCATTGAGGTTGTCTTGTTAGGAAAATGAGTTAGGAGACAAAGTAACGGTGTTCCTACATGAAGTTAGTGAGTCTCTCCTAGATTAGAGTTGAATAGCGTCCTAGCTCATTCAGCAACAGAGGCAATCACGATCTTAGCTCTTTTAGCAAGAAATGCATTGAAAACAGTGTGCGTCTTATCATTGAGGTTGTCTTGTTAGGAAAATGAGTTAGGAGACAAAGTAACGGTTTTCCTACATGAAGTTAGTGAGTCTCTCTTAGATTAGAGTTGAATAGCGTCCTAGCTCATTCAGCAACAGAGACAATCACGATCTTAGCTCTTTTAGCAAGAAATGCATTGAAAACAGTGTGCGTCTTATCATTGAGGTTGTCTTGTTAGGAAAATGAGTTAGGAGACAAAGTAACGGTGTTCCTACATGAAGTTAGTGAGTCTCTCCTAGATTAGAGTTGAATAGCGTCCTAGCTCATTCAGCAACAGAGACAATCACGATCTTAGCTCTTTTAGCAAGAAATGCATTGAAAACAGTGTGCGTCTTATCATTGAGGTTGTCTTGTTAGGAAAATGAGTTAGGAGACAAAGTAACGGTGTTCCTACATGAAGTTAGTGAGTCTCTCCTAGATTAGAGTTGAATTGCGTCCTTGCTCATTCAGCAACAGAGGCAATCACGATCTTAGCTCTTTTAGCAAGAAATGCTTTGAAAACAGTGTGCGTCTTATCATTGAGGTTGTCTTGTTAGGAAAATGAGTTAGGAGACAAAGTAACGGTGTTCCTACATGAAGTTAGTGAGTCTCTCCTAGATTAGAGTTGAATAGCGTCCTAGCTCATTCAGCAACAGAGACAATCACGATCTTAGCTCTTTTAGCAAGAAATGCATTGAGAACAGTGTGCAACTTATCATTGAGGTTGTCTTGTTAGGAAAATGAGTTAGGAGACAAAGTAACGGTGTTCCTACATGAAGTTAGTGAGTCTCTCCTAGATTAGAGTTGAATAGCGTCCTAGCTCATTCAGCAACAGAGGCAATCACGATCTTAGCTCTTTTAGCAAGAAATGCATTGAAAACAGTGTGCGTCTTATCATTGAGGTTGTCTTGTTAGGAAAATGAGTTAGGAGACAAAGTAACGGTGTTCCTACATGAAGTTAGTGAGTCTCTCTTAGATTAGAGTTGAATAGCGTCCTAGCTCATTCAGCAACAGAGACAATCGCGATCTTAGCTCTTTTAGCAAGAAATGCATTGAAAACAGTGTGCGTCTTATCATTGAGGTTGTCTTGTTAGGAAAATGAGTTAGGAGACAAAGTAACGGTGTTCCTACATGAAGTTAGTGAGTCTCTCTTAGATTAGAGTTGAATAGCGTCCTAGCTCATTCAGCAACAGAGACAATCGCGATCTTAGCTCTTTTAGCAAGAAATGCATTGAAAACAGTGTGCGTCTTATCATTGAGGTTGTCTTGTTAGGAAAATGAGTTAGGAGACAAAGTAACGGTGTTCCTACATGAAGTTAGTGAGTCTCTCCTAGATTAGAGTTGAATTGCGTCCTTGCTCATTCAGCAACAGAGGCAATCACGATCTTAGCTCTTTTAGCAAGAAATGCTTTGAAAACAGTGTGCGTCTTATCATTGAGGTTGTCTTGTTAGGAAAATGAGTTAGGAGACAAAGTAACGGTGTTCCTACATGAAGTTAGTGAGTCTCTCCTAGATCAGAGTTGAATTGCGTCCTAGCTCATTCAGCAACATAGGCAATCACGATCTTAGCTCTTTTAGCAAGAAATGCATTGAAAACAGTGTGCGTCTTATCATTGAGGTTGTCTTGTTAGGAAAATGAGTTAGGAGACAAAGTAACGGTGTTCCTACATGAAGTTAGTGAGTCTCTCCTAGATTAGAGTTGAATAGCGTCCTAGCTCATTCAGCAACAGAGACAATCACGATCTTAGCTCTTTTATCAAGAAATGCATTGAAAACAGTGTGCGTCTTATCATTGAGGTTGTCTTGTTAGGAAAATGAGTTAGGAGACAAAGTAACGGTGTTCCTACATGAAGTTAGTGAGTCTCTCCTAGATCAGAGTTGAATTGCGTCCTAGCTCATTCAGCAACATAGGCAATCACGATCTTAGCTCTTTTAGCAAGAAATGCATTGAAAACAGTGTGCGTCTTATCATTGAGGTTGTCTTGTTAGGAAAATGAGTTAGGAGACAAAGTAACAGTGTTCCTACATGAAGTTAGTGAGTCTCTCCTAGATAAGAGTTGAATAGCGTCCTAGCTCATTCAGCAACAGAGAAAATCACGATCTTAGCTCTTTTATCAAGAAATGCATTGAAAACAGTGTGCGTCTTATCATTGAGGTTGTCTTGTTAGGAAAATGAGTTAGGAGACAAAGTAACGGTGTCCCTACATGAAGTTAGTGAGTCTCTCCTAGATTAGAGTTGAATAGCGACCTAGCTCATTCAGCAACAGAGACAATCACGATCTTAGCTCTTTTAGCAAGAAATGCATTGAAAACAGTGTGCGTCTTATCATTGAGGTTGTCTTGTTAGGAAAATGAGTTAGGAGACAAAGTAACGGTGTTCCTACATGAAGTTAGTGAGTCTCTCCTAGATTAGAGTTGAATTGCGTCCTAGCTCATTCAGCAACAGAGGCAATCACGATCTTAGCTCTTTTAGCAAGAAATGCATTGAAAACAGTGTGCGTCTTATCATTGAGGTTATCTTGTTAGGAAAATGAGTTAGGAGACAAAGTAACGGTGTTCCTACATGAAGTTAGTGAGTCTCTCTTAGATTAGAGTTGAATAGCGTCCTAGCTCATTCAGCAACAGAGACAATCACGATCTTAGCTCTTTTAGCAAGAAATGCATTGAAAACAGTGTGCGTCTTATCATTGAGGTTGTCTTGTTAGGAAAATGAGTTAGGAGACAAAGTAACGGTGTTCCTACATGAAGTTAGTGAGTCTCTCCTAGATTAGAGTTGAATAGCGTCCTAGCTCATTCAGCAACAGAGACAATCACGATCTTAGCTCTTTTAGCAAGAAATGCATTGAAAACAGTGTGCGTCTTATCATTGAGGTTGTCTTGTTAGGAAAATGAGTTAGGAGACAAAGTAACGGTGTTCCTACATGAAGTTAGTGAGTCTCTCCTAGATTAGAGTTGAATTGCGTCCTTGCTCATTCAGCAACAGAGGCAATCACGATCTTAGCTCTTTTAGCAAGAAATGCTTTGAAAACAGTGTGCGTCTTATCATTGAGGTTGTCTTGTTAGGAAAATGAGTTAGGAGACAAAGTAACGGTGTTCCTACATGAAGTTAGTGAGTCTCTCCTAGATTAGAGTTGAATAGCGACCTAGCTCATTCAGCAACAGAGACAATCACGACCTTAGCTCTTTTAGCAAGAAATGCATTGAAAACAGTGTGCGTCTTATCATTGAGGTTGTCTTGTTAGGAAAATGAGTTAGGAGACAAAGTAACGGTGTTCCTACATGAAGTTAGTGAGTCTCTCCTAGATTAGAGTTGAATTGCGTCCTAGCTCATTCAGAAACAGAGGCAATCACGATCTTAGCTCTTTTAGCAAGAAATGCATTGAAAACAGTGTGCGTCTTATCATTGAGGTTGTCTTGTTAGGAAAATGAGTTAGGAGACAAAGTAACGGTGTTCCTACATGAAGTTAGTGAGTCTCTCCTAGATTAGAGTTGAATAGCGTCCTAGCTCATTCAGCAACAGAGACAATCACGATCTTAGCTCTTTTAGCAAGAAATGCATTGAAAACAGTGTGCGTCTTATCATTGAGGTTGTCTTGTTAGGAAAATGAGTTAGGAGACAAAGTAACGGTGTTCCTACATGAAGTTAGTGAGTCTCTCCTAGATTAGAGTTGAATTGCGTCCTTGCTCATTCAGCAACAGAGGCAATCACGATCTTAGCTCTTTTAGCAAGAAATGCTTTGAAAACAGTGTGCGTCTTATCATTGAGGTTGTCTTGTTAGGAAAATGAGTTAGGAGACAAAGTAACGGTGTTCCTACATGAAGTTAGTGAGTCTCTCCTAGATTAGAGTTGAATAGCGTCCGAGCTCATTCAGCAACAGAGACAATCACGATCTTAGCTCTTTTAGCAAGAAATGCATTGAGAACAGTGTGCAACTTATCATTGAGGTTGTCTTGTTAGGAAAATGAGTTAGGAGACAAAGTAACGGTGTTCCTACATGAAGTTAGTGAGTCTCTCCTAGATTAGAGTTGAATAGCGTCCTAGCTCATTCAGCAACAGAGACAATCACGATCTTAGCTCTTTTAGCAAGAAATGCATTGAGAACAGTGTGCAACTTATCATTGAGGTTGTCTTGTTAGGAAAATGAGTTAGGAGACAAAGTAACGGTGTTCCTACATGAAGTTAGTGAGTCTCTCCTAGATTAGAGTTGAATAGCGTCCTAGCTCATTCAGCAACAGAGGCAATCACGATCTTAGCTCTTTTAGCAAGAAATGCATTGAAAACAGTGTGCGTCTTATCATTGAGGTTGTCTTGTTAGGAAAATGAGTTAGGAGACAAAGTAACGGTGTTCCTACATGAAGTTAGTGAGTCTCTCTTAGATTAGAGTTGAATAGCGTCCTAGCTCATTCAGCAACAGAGACAATCACGATCTTAGCTCTTTTAGCAAGAAATGCATTGAGAACAGTGTGCGTCTTATCATTGAGGTTGTCTTGTTAGGAAAATGAGTTAGGAGACAAAGTAACGGTGTTCCTACATGAAGTTAGTGAGTCTCTCCTAGATCAGAGTTGAATAGCGTCCTAGCTCATTCAGCAACAGAGACAATCACGATCTTAGCTCTTTTAGCAAGAAATGCATTGAAAACAGTGTGCGTCTTATCATTGAGGTTGTCTTGTTAGGAAAATGAGTTAGGAGACAAAGTAACGGTGTTCCTACATGAAGTTAGTGAGTCTCTCCTAGATTAGAGTTGAATTGCGTCCTTGCTCATTCAGCAACAGAGGCAATCACGATCTTAGCTCTTTTAGCAAGAAATGCTTTGAAAACAGTGTGCGTCTTATCATTGAGGTTGTCTTGTTAGGAAAATGAGTTAGGAGACAAAGTAACGGTGTTCCTACATGAAGTTAGTGAGTCTCTCCTAGATTAGAGTTGAATAGCGTCCTAGCTCATTCAGCAACAGAGACAATCACGATCTTAGCTCTTTTAGCAAGAAATGCATTGAGAACAGTGTGCAACTTATCATTGAGGTTGTCTTGTTAGGAAAATGAGTTAGGAGACAAAGTAACGGTGTTCCTACATGAAGTTAGTGAGTCTCTCCTAGATTAGAGTTGAATAGCGTCCTAGCTCATTCAGCAACAGAGGCAATCACGATCTTAGCTCTTTTAGCAAGAAATGCATTGAAAACAGTGTGCGTCTTATCATTGAGGTTGTCTTGTTAGGAAAATGAGTTAGGAGACAAAGTAACGGTGTTCCTACATGAAGTTAGTGAGTCTCTCTTAGATTAGAGTTGAATAGCGTCCTAGCTCATTCAGCAACAGAGACAATCACGATCTTAGCTCTTTTAGCAAGAAATGCATTGAAAACAGTGTGCGTCTTATCATTGAGGTTGTCTTGTTAGGAAAATGAGTTAGGAGACAAAGTAACGGTGTTCCTACATGAAGTTAGTGAGTCTCTCCTAGATTAGAGTTGAATAGCGTCCTAGCTCATTCAGCAACAGAGACAATCGCGATCTTAGCTCTTTTAGCAAGAAATGCATTGAAAACAGTGTGCGTCTTATCATTGAGGTTGTCTTGTTAGGAAAATGAGTTAGGAGACAAAGTAACGGTGTTCCTACATGAAGTTAGTGAGTCTCTCCTAGATTAGAGTTGAATTGCGTCCTTGCTCATTCAGCAACAGAGGCAATCACGATCTTAGCTCTTTTAGCAAGAAATGCTTTGAAAACAGTGTGCGTCTTATCATTGAGGTTGTCTTGTTAGGAAAATGAGTTAGGAGACAAAGTAACGGTGTTCCTACATGAAGTTAGTGAGTCTCTCCTAGATCAGAGTTGAATTGCGTCCTAGCTCATTCAGCAACATAGGCAATCACGATCTTAGCTCTTTTAGCAAGAAATGCATTGAAAACAGTGTGCGTCTTATCATTGAGGTTGTCTTGTTAGGAAAATGAGTTAGGAGACAAAGTAACGGTGTTCCTACATGAAGTTAGTGAGTCTCTCCTAGATTAGAGTTGAATAGCGTCCTAGCTCATTCAGCAACAGAGACAATCACGATCTTAGCTCTTTTATCAAGAAATGCATTGAAAACAGTGTGCGTCTTATCATTGAGGTTGTCTTGTTAGGAAAATGAGTTAGGAGACAAAGTAACGGTGTTCCTACATGAAGTTAGTGAGTCTCTCCTAGATCAGAGTTGAATTGCGTCCTAGCTCATTCAGCAACATAGGCAATCACGATCTTAGCTCTTTTAGCAAGAAATGCATTGAAAACAGTGTGCGTCTTATCATTGAGGTTGTCTTGTTAGGAAAATGAGTTAGGAGACAAAGTAACAGTGTTCCTACATGAAGTTAGTGAGTCTCTCCTAGATTAGAGTTGAATAGCGTCCTAGCTCATTCAGCAACAGAGAAAATCACGATCTTAGCTCTTTTATCAAGAAATGCATTGAAAACAGTGTGCGTCTTATCATTGAGGTTGTCTTGTTAGGAAAATGAGTTAGGAGACAAAGTAACGGTGTCCCTACATGAAGTTAGTGAGTCTCTCCTAGATTAGAGTTGAATAGCGACCTAGCTCATTCAGCAACAGAGACAATCACGATCTTAGCTCTTTTAGCAAGAAATGCATTGAAAACAGTGTGCGTCTTATCATTGAGGTTGTCTTGTTAGGAAAATGAGTTAGGAGACAAAGTAACGGTGTTCCTACATGAAGTTAGTGAGTCTCTCCTAGATTAGAGTTGAATTGCGTCCTAGCTCATTCAGCAACAGAGGCAATCACGATCTTAGCTCTTTTAGCAAGAAATGCATTGAAAACAGTGTGCGTCTTATCATTGAGGTTATCTTGTTAGGAAAATGAGTTAGGAGACAAAGTAACGGTGTTCCTACATGAAGTTAGTGAGTCTCTCTTAGATTAGAGTTGAATAGCGTCCTAGCTCATTCAGCAACAGAGACAATCACGATCTTAGCTCTTTTAGCAAGAAATGCATTGAAAACAGTGTGCGTCTTATCATTGAGGTTGTCTTGTTAGGAAAATGAGTTAGGAGACAAAGTAACGGTGTTCCTACATGAAGTTAGTGAGTCTCTCCTAGATTAGAGTTGAATAGCGTCCTAGCTCATTCAGCAACAGAGACAATCACGATCTTAGCTCTTTTAGCAAGAAATGCATTGAAAACAGTGTGCGTCTTATCATTGAGGTTGTCTTGTTAGGAAAATGAGTTAGGAGACAAAGTAACGGTGTTCCTACATGAAGTTAGTGAGTCTCTCCTAGATTAGAGTTGAATTGCGTCCTTGCTCATTCAGCAACAGAGGCAATCACGATCTTAGCTCTTTTAGCAAGAAATGCTTTGAAAACAGTGTGCGTCTTATCATTGAGGTTGTCTTGTTAGGAAAATGAGTTAGGAGACAAAGTAACGGTGTTCCTACATGAAGTTAGTGAGTCTCTCCTAGATTAGAGTTGAATAGCGTCCTAGCTAATTCAGCAACAGAGACAATCACGATCTTAGCTCTTTTAGCAAGAAATGCATTGAGAACAGTGTGCAACTTATCATTGAGGTTGTCTTGTTAGGAAAATGAGTTAGGAGACAAAGTAACGGTGTTCCTACATGAAGTTAGTGAGTCTCTCCTAGATTAGAGTTGAATTGCGTCCTTGCTCATTCAGCAACAGAGGCAATCACGATCTTAGCTCTTTTAGCAAGAAATGCTTTGAAAACAGTGTGCGTCTTATCATTGAGGTTGTCTTGTTAGGAAAATGAGTTAGGAGACAAAGTAACGGTGTTCCTACATGAAGTTAGTGAGTCTCTCCTAGATTAGAGTTGAATAGCGTCCTAGCTCATTCAGCAACAGAGGCAATCACGATCTTAGCTCTTTTAGCAAGAAATGCATTGAAAACAGTGTGCGTCTTATCATTGAGGTTGTCTTGTTAGGAAAATGAGTTAGGAGACAAAGTAACGGTGTTCCTACATGAAGTTAGTGAGTCTCTCCTAGATTAGAGTTGAATAGCGTCCTAGCTCATTCAGCAACAGAGACAATCACGATCTTAGCTCTTTTAGCAAGAAATGCATTGAAAACAGTGTGCGTCTTATCATTGAGGTTGTCTTGTTAGGAAAATGATTTAGGAGACAAAGTAACGGTGTTCCTACATGAAGTTAGTGAGTCTCTCCTAGATTAGAGTTGAATAGCGTCCTAGCTCATTCAGCAACAGAGACAATCACGATCTTAGCTCTTTTAGCAAGAAATGCATTGAAAACAGTGTGCGTCTTATCATTGAGGTTGTCTTGTTAGGAAAATGAGTTAGGAGACAAAGTAACGGTGTTCCTACATGAAGTTAGTGAGTCTCTCCTAGATTAGAGTTGAATTGCGTCCTTGCTCATTCAGCAACAGAGGCAATCACGATCTTACCTCTTTTAGCAAGAAATGCATTGAAAACAGTGTGCGTCTTATCATTGAGGTTGTCTTGTTAGGAAAATGAGTTAGGAGACAAAGTAACGGTGTTCCTACATGAAGTTAGTGAGTCTCTCCTAGATTAGAGTTGAATAGCGTCCTAGCTCATTCAGCAACAGAGACAATCACGATCTTAGCTCTTTTAGCAAGAAATGCATTGAAAACAGTGTGCGTCTTATCATTGAGGTTGTCTTGTTAGGAAAATGAGTTAGGAGACAAAGTAACGGTGTTCCTACATGAAGTTAGTGAGTCTCTCCTAGATTAGAGTTGAATTGCGTCCTTGCTCATTCAGCAACAGAGGCAATCACGATCTTAGCTCTTTTAGCAAGAAATGCTTTGAAAACAGTGTGCGTCTTATCATTGAGGTTGTCTTGTTAGGAAAATGAGTTAGGAGACAAAGTAACGGTGTTCCTACATGAAGTTAGTGAGTCTCTCCTAGATTAGAGTTGAATAGCGTCCTAGCTCATTCAGCAACAGAGACAATCACGATCTTAGCTCTTTTAGCAAGAAATGCATTGAGAACAGTGTGCAACTTATCATTGAGGTTGTCTTGTTAGGAAAATGAGTTAGGAGACAAAGTAACGGTGTTCCTACATGAAGTTAGTGAGTCTCTCCTAGATTAGAGTTGAATAGCGTCCTAGCTCATTCAGCAACAGAGGCAATCACGATCTTAGCTCTTTTAGCAAGAAATGCATTGAAAACAGTGTGCGTCTTATCATTGAGGTTGTCTTGTTAGGAAAATGAGTTAGGAGACAAAGTAACGGTGTTCCTACATGAAGTTAGTGAGTCTCTCTTAGATTAGAGTTGAATAGCGTCCTAGCTCATTCAGCAACAGAGACAATCACGATCTTAGCTCTTTTAGCAAGAAATGCATTGAAAACAGTGTGCGTCTTATCATTGAGGTTGTCTTGTTAGGAAAATGAGTTAGGAGACAAAGTAACGGTGTTCCTACATGAAGTTAGTGAGTCTCTCTTAGATTAGAGTTGAATAGCGTCCTAGCTCATTCAGCAACAGAGACAATCACGATCTTAGCTCTTTTAGCAAGAAATGCATTGAAAACAGTGTGCGTCTTATCATTGAGGTTGTCTTGTTAGGAAAATGAGTTAGGAGACAAAGTAACGGTGTTCCTACATGAAGTTAGTGAGTCTCTCCTAGATTAGAGTTGAATAGCGTCCTAGCTCATTCAGCAACAGAGACAATCACGATCTTAGCTCTTTTAGCAAGAAATGCATTGAAAACAGTGTGCGTCTTATCATTGAGGTTGTCTTGTTAGGAAAATGAGTTAGGAGACAAAGTAACGGTGTTCCTACATGAAGTTAGTGAGTCTCTCCTAGATTAGAGTTGAATAGCGTCCTAGCTCATTCAGCAACAGAGACAATCACGATCTTAGCTCTTTTAGCAAGAAATGCATTGAAAACAGTGTGCGTCTTATCATTGAGGTTGTCTTGTTAGGAAAATGAGTTAGGAGACAAAGTAACGGTGTTCCTACATGAAGTTAGTGAGTCTCTCCTAGATTAGAGTTGAATTGCGTCCTTGCTCATTCAGCAACAGAGGCAATCACGATCTTAGCTCTTTTAGCAAGAAATGCTTTGAAAACAGTGTGCGTCTTATCATTGAGGTTGTCTTGTTAGGAAAATGAGTTAGGAGACAAAGTAACGGTGTTCCTACATGAAGTTAGTGAGTCTCTCCTAGATTAGAGTTGAATTGCGTCCTAGCTCATTCAGCAACAGAGGCAATCACGATCTTAGCTCTTTTAGCAAGAAATGCATTGAAAACAGTGTGCGTCTTATCATTGAGGTTGTCTTGTTAGGAAAATGAGTTAGGAGACAAAGTAACGGTGTTCCTACATGAAGTTAGTGAGTCTCTCCTAGATTAGAGTTGAATTGCGTCCTAGCTCATTCAGAAACAGAGGCAATCACGATCTTAGCTCTTTTAGCAAGAAATGCATTGAAAACAGTGTGCGTCTTATCATTGAGGTTGTCTTGTTAGGAAAATGAGTTAGGAGACAAAGTAACGGTGTTCCTACATGAAGTTAGTGAGTCTCTCCTAGATTAGAGTTGACTAGCGTCCTAGCTCATTCAGCAACAGAGACAATCACGATCTTAGCTCTTTTAGCAAGAAATGCATTGAAAACAGTGTGCGTCTTATCATTGAGGTTGTCTTGTTAGGAAAATGAGTTAGGAGACAAAGTAACGGTGTTCCTACATGAAGTTAGTGAGTCTCTCCTAGATTAGAGTTGAATAGCGTCCTAGCTCATTCAGCAACAGAGACAATCACGATCTTAGCTCTTTTAGCAAGAAATGCATTGAGAACAGTGTGCAACTTATCATTGAGGTTGTCTTGTTAGGAAAATGAGTTAGGAGACAAAGTAACGGTGTTCCTACATGAAGTTAGTGAGTCTCTCCTAGATTAGAGTTGAATAGCGTCCTAGCTCATTCAGCAACAGAGGCAATCACGATCTTAGCTCTTTTAGCAAGAAATGCTTTGAAAACAGTGTGCGTCTTATCATTGAGGTTGTCTTGTTAGGAAAATGAGTTAGGAGACAAAGTAACGGTGTTCCTACATGAAGTTAGTGAGTCTCTCCTAGATTAGAGTTGAATAGCGTCCTAGCTCACTCAGCAACAGAGACAATCACGATCTTAGCTCTTTTAGCAAGAAATGCATTGAGAACAGTGTGCAACTTATCATTGAGGTTGTCTTGTTAGGAAAATGAGTTAGGAGACAAAGTAACGGTGTTCCTACATGAAGTTAGTGAGTCTCTCCTAGATTAGAGTTGAATAGCGTCCTAGCTCATTCAGCAACAGAGGCAATCACGATCTTAGCTCTTTTAGCAAGAAATGCATTGAAAACAGTGTGCGTCTTATCATTGAGGTTGTCTTGTTAGGAAAATGAGTTAGGAGACAAAGTAACGGTGTTCCTACATGAAGTTAGTGAGTCTCTCTTAGATTAGAGTTGAATAGCGTCCTAGCTCATTCAGCAACAGAGACAATCACGATCTTAGCTCTTTTAGCAAGAAATGCATTGAAAACAGTGTGCGTCTTATCATTGAGGTTGTCTTGTTAGGAAAATGAGTTAGGAGACAAAGTAACGGTGTTCCTACATGAAGTTAGTGAGTCTCTCCTAGATTAGAGTTGAATAGCGTCCTAGCTCATTCAGCAACAGAGACAATCACGATCTTAGCTCTTTTAGCAAGAAATGCATTGAAAACAGTGTGCGTCTTATCATTGAGGTTGTCTTGTTAGGAAAATGAGTTAGGAGACAAAGTAACGGTGTTCCTACATGAAGTTAGTGAGTCTCTCCTAGATTAGAGTTGAATTGCGTCCTTGCTCATTCAGCAACAGAGGCAATCACGATCTTAGCTCTTTTAGCAAGAAATGCTTTGAAAACAGTGTGCGTCTTATCATTGAGGTTGTCTTGTTAGGAAAATGAGTTAGGAGACAAAGTAACGGTGTTCCTACATGAAGTTAGTGAGTCTCTCCTAGATTAGAGTTGAATAGCGTCCTAGCTCATTCAGCAACAGAGACAATCACGATCTTAGCTCTTTTAGCAAGAAATGCATTGAGAACAGTGTGCAACTTATCATTGAGGTTGTCTTGTTAGGAAAATGAGTTAGGAGACAAAGTAACGGTGTTCCTACATGAAGTTAGTGAGTCTCTCCTAGATTAGAGTTGAATAGCGTCCTAGCTCATTCAGCAACAGAGGCAATCACGATCTTAGCTCTTTTAGCAAGAAATGCATTGAAAACAGTGTGCGTCTTATCATTGAGGTTGTCTTGTTAGGAAAATGAGTTAGGAGACAAAGTAACGGTGTTCCTCCATTAAGTTAGTGAGTCTCTCCTAGATTAGAGTTGAATAGCGTCCTAGCTCATTCAGCAACAGAGGCAATCACGATCTTAGCTCTTTTAGCAAGAAATGCATTGAAAACAGTGTGCGTCTTATCATTGAGGTTGTCTTGTTAGGAAAATGAGTTAGGAGACAAAGTAACGGTGTTCCTACATGAAGTTAGTGAGTCTCTCTTAGATTAGAGTTGAATAGCGTCCTAGCTCATTCAGCAACAGAGACAATCACGATCTTAGCTCTTTTAGCAAGAAATGCATTGAAAACAGTGTGCGTCTTATCATTGAGGTTGTCTTGTTAGGAAAATGAGTTAGGAGACAAAGTAACGGTGTTCCTACATGAAGTTAGTGAGTCTCTCCTAGATTAGAGTTGAATAGCGTCCTAGCTCATTCAGCAACAGAGACAATCACGATCTTAGCTCTTTTAGCAAGAAATGCATTGAAAACAGTGTGCGTCTTATCATTGAGGTTGTCTTGTTAGGAAAATGAGTTAGGAGACAAAGTAACGGTGTTCCTACATGAAGTTAGTGAGTCTCTCTTAGATTAGAGTTGAATAGCGTCCTAGCTCATTCAGCAACAGAGACAATCACGATCTTAGCTCTTTTAGCAAGAAATGCATTGAAAACAGTGTGCGTCTTATCATTGAGGTTGTCTTGTTAGGAAAATGAGTTAGGAGACAAAGTAACGGTGTTCCTACATGAAGTTAGTGAGTCTCTCCTAGATTAGAGTTGAATTGCGTCCTTGCTCATTCAGCAACAGAGGCAATCACGATCTTAGCTCTTTTAGCAAGAAATGCTTTGAAAACAGTGTGCGTCTTATCATTGAGGTTGTCTTGTTAGGAAAATGAGTTAGGAGACAAAGTAACGGTGTTCCTACATGAAGTTAGTGAGTCTCTCCTAGATCAGAGTTGAATTGCGTCCTAGCTCATTCAGCAACAGAGGCAATCACGATCTTAGCTCTTTTAGCAAGAAATGCATTGAAAACAGTGTGCGTCTTATCATTGAGGTTGTCTTGTTAGGAAAATGAGTTAGGAGACAAAGTAACGGTGTTCCTACATGAAGTTAGTGAGTCTCTCCTAGATTAGAGTTGAATAGCGTCCTAGCTCATTCAGCAACAGAGACAATCACGATCTTAGCTCTTTTAGCAAGAAATGCATTGAAAACAGTGTGCGTCTTATCATTGAGGTTGTCTTGTTAGGAAAATGAGTTAGGAGACAAAGTAACGGTGTTCCTACATGAAGTTAGTGAGTCTCTCCTAGATCAGAGTTGAATTGCGTCCTAGCTCATTCAGCAACATAGGCAATCACGATCTTAGCTCTTTTAGCAAGAAATGCATTGAAAACAGTGTGCGTCTTATCATTGAGGTTGTCTTGTTAGGAAAATGAGTTAGGAGACAAAGTAACGGTGTTCCTACATGAAGTTAGTGAGTCTCTCCTAGATTAGAGTTGAATTGCGTCCTAGCTCATTCAGAAACAGAGGCAATCACGATCTTAGCTCTTTTAGCAAGAAATGCATTGAAAACAGTGTGCGTCTTATCATTGAGGTTGTCTTGTTAGGAAAATGAGTTAGGAGACAAAGTAACGGTGTTCCTACATGAAGTTAGTGAGTCTCTCCTAGATTAGAGTTGAATAGCGTCCTAGCTCATTCAGCAACAGAGACAATCACGATCTTAGCTCTTTTAGCAAGAAATGCATTGAAAACAGTGTGCGTCTTATCATTGAGGTTGTCTTGTTAGGAAAATGAGTTAGGAGACAAAGTAACGGTGTTCCTACATGAAGTTAGTGAGTCTCTCCTAGATTAGAGTTGAATTGCGTCCTTGCTCATTCAGCAACAGAGGCAATCACGATCTTAGCTCTTTTAGCAAGAAATGCTTTGAAAACAGTGTGCGTCTTATCATTGAGGTTGTCTTGTTAGGAAAATGAGTTAGGAGACAAAGTAACGGTGTTCCTACATGAAGTTAGTGAGTCTCTCCTAGATTAGAGTTGAATAGCGTCCTAGCTCATTCAGCAACAGAGACAATCACGATCTTAGCTCTTTTAGCAAGAAATGCATTGAGAACAGTGTGCAACTTATCATTGAGGTTGTCTTGTTAGGAAAATGAGTTAGGAGACAAAGTAACGGTGTTCCTACATGAAGTTAGTGAGTCTCTCCTAGATTAGAGTTGAATAGCGTCCTAGCTCATTCAGCAACAGAGACAATCACGATCTTAGCTCTTTTATCAAGAAATGCATTGAAAACAGTGTGCGTCTTATCATTGAGGTTGTCTTGTTAGGAAAATGAGTTAGGAGACAAAGTAACGGTGTTCCTACATGAAGTTAGTGAGTCTCTCCTAGATTAGAGTTGAATAGCGACCTAGCTCATTCAGCAACAGAGACAATCACGATCTTAGCTCTTTTAGCAAGAAATGCATTGAAAACAGTGTGCGTCTTATCATTGAGGTTGTCTTGTTAGGAAAATGAGTTAGGAGACAAAGTAACGGTGTTCCTACATGAAGTTAGTGAGTCTCTCCTAGATTAGAGTTGAATTGCGTCCTAGCTCATTCAGAAACAGAGGCAATCACGATCTTAGCTCTTTTAGCAAGAAATGCATTGAAAACAGTGTGCGTCTTATCATTGAGGTTGTCTTGTTAGGAAAATGAGTTAGGAGACAAAGTAACGGTGTTCCTACATGAAGTTAGTGAGTCTCTCCTAGATTAGAGTTGAATAGCGTCCTAGCTCATTCAGCAACAGAGACAATCACGATCTTAGCTCTTTTAGCAAGAAATGCATTGAAAACAGTGTGCGTCTTATCATTGAGGTTGTCTTGTTAGGAAAATGAGTTAGGAGACAAAGTAACGGTGTTCCTACATGAAGTTAGTGAGTCTCTCCTAGATTAGAGTTGAATTGCGTCCTTGCTCATTCAGCAACAGAGGCAATCACGATCTTAGCTCTTTTAGCAAGAAATGCTTTGAAAACAGTGTGCGTCTTATCATTGAGGTTGTCTTGTTAGGAAAATGAGTTAGGAGACAAAGTAACGGTGTTCCTACATGAAGTTAGTGAGTCTCTCCTAGATTAGAGTTGAATAGCGTCCTAGCTCATTCAGCAACAGAGACAATCACGATCTTAGCTCTTTTAGCAAGAAATGCATTGAGAACAGTGTGCAACTTATCATTGAGGTTGTCTTGTTAGGAAAATGAGTTAGGAGACAAAGTAACGGTGTTCCTACATGAAGTTAGTGAGTCTCTCCTAGATTAGAGTTGAATAGCGTCCTAGCTCATTCAGCAACAGAGACAATCACGATCTTAGCTCTTTTAGCAAGAAATGCATTGAGAACAGTGTGCAACTTATCATTGAGGTTGTCTTGTTAGGAAAATGAGTTAGGAGACAAAGTAACGGTGTTCCTACATGAAGTTAGTGAGTCTCTCCTAGATTAGAGTTGAATAGCGTCCTAGCTCATTCAGCAACAGAGGCAATCACGATCTTAGCTCTTTTAGCAAGAAATGCATTGAAAACAGTGTGCGTCTTATCATTGAGGTTGTCTTGTTAGGAAAATGAGTTAGGAGACAAAGTAACGGTGTTCCTACATGAAGTTAGTGAGTCTCTCTTAGATTAGAGTTGAATAGCGTCCTAGCTCATTCAGCAACAGAGACAATCACGATCTTAGCTCTTTTAGCAAGAAATGCATTGAAAACAGTGTGCGTCTTATCATTGAGGTTGTCTTGTTAGGAAAATGAGTTAGGAGACAAAGTAACGGTGTTCCTACATGAAGTTAGTGAGTCTCTCCTAGATTAGAGTTGAATAGCGTCCTAGCTCATTCAGCAACAGAGACAATCACGATCTTAGCTCTTTTAGCAAGAAATGCATTGAAAACAGTGTGCGTCTTATCATTGAGGTTGTCTTGTTAGGAAAATGAGTTAGGAGACAAAGTAACGGTGTTCCTACATGAAGTTAGTGAGTCTCTCCTAGATTAGAGTTGAATAGCGTCCTAGCTCATTCAGCAACAGAGGCAATCACGATCTTAGCTCTTTTAGCAAGAAATGCATTGAAAACAGTGTGCGTCTTATCATTGAGGTTGTCTTGTTAGGAAAATGAGTTAGGAGACAAAGTAACGGTGTTCCTACATGAAGTTAGTGAGTCTCTCTTAGATTAGAGTTGAATAGCGTCCTAGCTCATTCAGCAACAGAGACAATCACGATCTTAGCTCTTTTAGCAAGAAATGCATTGAAAACAGTGTGCGTCTTATCATTGAGGTTGTCTTGTTAGGAAAATGAGTTAGGAGACAAAGTAACGGTGTTCCTACATGAAGTTAGTGAGTCTCTCCTAGATTAGAGTTGAATAGCGTCCTAGCTCATTCAGCAACAGAGACAATCGCGATCTTAGCTCTTTTAGCAAGAAATGCATTGAAAACAGTGTGCGTCTTATCATTGAGGTTGTCTTGTTAGGAAAATGAGTTAGGAGACAAAGTAACGGTGTTCCTACATGAAGTTAGTGAGTCTCTCCTAGATTAGAGTTGAATTGCGTCCTTGCTCATTCAGCAACAGAGGCAATCACGATCTTAGCTCTTTTAGCAAGAAATGCTTTGAAAACAGTGTGCGTCTTATCATTGAGGTTGTCTTGTTAGGAAAATGAGTTAGGAGACAAAGTAACGGTGTTCCTACATGAAGTTAGTGAGTCTCTCCTAGATCAGAGTTGAATTGCGTCCTAGCTCATTCAGCAACATAGGCAATCACGATCTTAGCTCTTTTAGCAAGAAATGCATTGAAAACAGTGTGCGTCTTATCATTGAGGTTGTCTTGTTAGGAAAATGAGTTAGGAGACAAAGTAACGGTGTTCCTACATGAAGTTAGTGAGTCTCTCCTAGATTAGAGTTGAATAGCGTCCTAGCTCATTCAGCAACAGAGACAATCACGATCTTAGCTCTTTTATCAAGAAATGCATTGAAAACAGTGTGCGTCTTATCATTGAGGTTGTCTTGTTAGGAAAATGAGTTAGGAGACAAAGTAACGGTGTTCCTACATGAAGTTAGTGAGTCTCTCCTAGATCAGAGTTGAATTGCGTCCTAGCTCATTCAGCAACATAGGCAATCACGATCTTAGCTCTTTTAGCAAGAAATGCATTGAAAACAGTGTGCGTCTTATCATTGAGGTTGTCTTGTTAGGAAAATGAGTTAGGAGACAAAGTAACGGTGTTCCTACATGAAGTTAGTGAGTCTCTCCTAGATTAGAGTTGAATTGCGTCCTTGCTCATTCAGCAACAGAGGCAATCACGATCTTAGCTCTTTTAGCAAGAAATGCTTTGAAAACAGTGTGCGTCTTATCATTGAGGTTGTCTTGTTAGGAAAATGAGTTAGGAGACAAAGTAACGGTGTTCCTACATGAAGTTAGTGAGTCTCTCCTAGATCAGAGTTGAATTGCGTCCTAGCTCATTCAGCAACATAGGCAATCACGATCTTAGCTCTTTTAGCAAGAAATGCATTGAAAACAGTGTGCGTCTTATCATTGAGGTTGTCTTGTTAGGAAAATGAGTTAGGAGACAAAGTAACGGTGTTCCTACATGAAGTTAGTGAGTCTCTCCTAGATTAGAGTTGAATAGCGTCCTAGCTCATTCAGCAACAGAGACAATCACGATCTTAGCTCTTTTATCAAGAAATGCATTGAAAACAGTGTGCGTCTTATCATTGAGGTTGTCTTGTTAGGAAAATGAGTTAGGAGACAAAGTAACGGTGTTCCTACATGAAGTTAGTGAGTCTCTCCTAGATCAGAGTTGAATTGCGTCCTAGCTCATTCAGCAACATAGGCAATCACGATCTTAGCTCTTTTAGCAAGAAATGCATTGAAAACAGTGTGCGTCTTATCATTGAGGTTGTCTTGTTAGGAAAATGAGTTAGGAGACAAAGTAACAGTGTTCCTACATGAAGTTAGTGAGTCTCTCCTAGATTAGAGTTGAATAGCGTCCTAGCTCATTCAGCAACAGAGAAAATCACGATCTTAGCTCTTTTATCAAGAAATGCATTGAAAACAGTGTGCGTCTTATCATTGAGGTTGTCTTGTTAGGAAAATGAGTTAGGAGACAAAGTAACGGTGTCCCTACATGAAGTTAGTGAGTCTCTCCTAGATTAGAGTTGAATAGCGACCTAGCTCATTCAGCAACAGAGACAATCACGATCTTAGCTCTTTTAGCAAGAAATGCATTGAAAACAGTGTGCGTCTTATCATTGAGGTTGTCTTGTTAGGAAAATGAGTTAGGAGACAAAGTAACGGTGTTCCTACATGAAGTTAGTGAGTCTCTCCTAGATTAGAGTTGAATTGCGTCCTAGCTCATTCAGCAACAGAGGCAATCACGATCTTAGCTCTTTTAGCAAGAAATGCATTGAAAACAGTGTGCGTCTTATCATTGAGGTTATCTTGTTAGGAAAATGAGTTAGGAGACAAAGTAACGGTGTTCCTACATGAAGTTAGTGAGTCTCTCTTAGATTAGAGTTGAATAGCGTCCTAGCTCATTCAGCAACAGAGACAATCACGATCTTAGCTCTTTTAGCAAGAAATGCATTGAAAACAGTGTGCGTCTTATCATTGAGGTTGTCTTGTTAGGAAAATGAGTTAGGAGACAAAGTAACGGTGTTCCTACATGAAGTTAGTGAGTCTCTCCTAGATTAGAGTTGAATAGCGTCCTAGCTCATTCAGCAACAGAGACAATCACGATCTTAGCTCTTTTAGCAAGAAATGCATTGAAAACAGTGTGCGTCTTATCATTGAGGTTGTCTTGTTAGGAAAATGAGTTAGGAGACAAAGTAACGGTGTTCCTACATGAAGTTAGTGAGTCTCTCCTAGATTAGAGTTGAATTGCGTCCTTGCTCATTCAGCAACAGAGGCAATCACGATCTTAGCTCTTTTAGCAAGAAATGCTTTGAAAACAGTGTGCGTCTTATCATTGAGGTTGTCTTGTTAGGAAAATGAGTTAGGAGACAAAGTAACGGTGTTCCTACATGAAGTTAGTGAGTCTCTCCTAGATTAGAGTTGAATAGCGTCCTAGCTCATTCAGCAACAGAGACAATCACGATCTTAGCTCTTTTAGCAAGAAATGCATTGAGAACAGTGTGCAACTTATCATTGAGGTTGTCTTGTTAGGAAAATGAGTTAGGAGACAAAGTAACGGTGTTCCTACATGAAGTTAGTGAGTCTCTCCTAGATTAGAGTTGAATAGCGTCCTAGCTCATTCAGCAACAGAGACAATCACGATCTTAGCTCTTTTATCAAGAAATGCATTGAAAACAGTGTGCGTCTTATCATTGAGGTTGTCTTGTTAGGAAAATGAGTTAGGAGACAAAGTAACGGTGTTCCTACATGAAGTTAGTGAGTCTCTCCTAGATTAGAGTTGAATAGCGACCTAGCTCATTCAGCAACAGAGACAATCACGATCTTAGCTCTTTTAGCAAGAAATGCATTGAAAACAGTGTGCGTCTTATCATTGAGGTTGTCTTGTTAGGAAAATGAGTTAGGAGACAAAGTAACGGTGTTCCTACATGAAGTTAGTGAGTCTCTCCTAGATTAGAGTTGAATTGCGTCCTAGCTCATTCAGAAACAGAGGCAATCACGATCTTAGCTCTTTTAGCAAGAAATGCATTGAAAACAGTGTGCGTCTTATCATTGAGGTTGTCTTGTTAGGAAAATGAGTTAGGAGACAAAGTAACGGTGTTCCTACATGAAGTTAGTGAGTCTCTCCTAGATTAGAGTTGAATAGCGTCCTAGCTCATTCAGCAACAGAGACAATCACGATCTTAGCTCTTTTAGCAAGAAATGCATTGAAAACAGTGTGCGTCTTATCATTGAGGTTGTCTTGTTAGGAAAATGAGTTAGGAGACAAAGTAACGGTGTTCCTACATGAAGTTAGTGAGTCTCTCCTAGATTAGAGTTGAATTGCGTCCTTGCTCATTCAGCAACAGAGGCAATCACGATCTTAGCTCTTTTAGCAAGAAATGCTTTGAAAACAGTGTGCGTCTTATCATTGAGGTTGTCTTGTTAGGAAAATGAGTTAGGAGACAAAGTAACGGTGTTCCTACATGAAGTTAGTGAGTCTCTCCTAGATTAGAGTTGAATAGCGTCCTAGCTCATTCAGCAACAGAGACAATCACGATCTTAGCTCTTTTAGCAAGAAATGCATTGAGAACAGTGTGCAACTTATCATTGAGGTTGTCTTGTTAGGAAAATGAGTTAGGAGACAAAGTAACGGTGTTCCTACATGAAGTTAGTGAGTCTCTCCTAGATTAGAGTTGAATAGCGTCCTAGCTCATTCAGCAACAGAGACAATCACGATCTTAGCTCTTTTAGCAAGAAATGCATTGAGAACAGTGTGCAACTTATCATTGAGGTTGTCTTGTTAGGAAAATGAGTTAGGAGACAAAGTAACGGTGTTCCTACATGAAGTTAGTGAGTCTCTCCTAGATTAGAGTTGAATAGCGTCCTAGCTCATTCAGCAACAGAGGCAATCACGATCTTAGCTCTTTTAGCAAGAAATGCATTGAAAACAGTGTGCGTCTTATCATTGAGGTTGTCTTGTTAGGAAAATGAGTTAGGAGACAAAGTAACGGTGTTCCTACATGAAGTTAGTGAGTCTCTCTTAGATTAGAGTTGAATAGCGTCCTAGCTCATTCAGCAACAGAGACAATCACGATCTTAGCTCTTTTAGCAAGAAATGCATTGAAAACAGTGTGCGTCTTATCATTGAGGTTGTCTTGTTAGGAAAATGAGTTAGGAGACAAAGTAACGGTGTTCCTACATGAAGTTAGTGAGTCTCTCCTAGATTAGAGTTGAATAGCGTCCTAGCTCATTCAGCAACAGAGACAATCACGATCTTAGCTCTTTTAGCAAGAAATGCATTGAAAACAGTGTGCGTCTTATCATTGAGGTTGTCTTGTTAGGAAAATGAGTTAGGAGACAAAGTAACGGTGTTCCTACATGAAGTTAGTGAGTCTCTCCTAGATTAGAGTTGAATTGCGTCCTTGCTCATTCAGCAACAGAGGCAATCACGATCTTAGCTCTTTTAGCAAGAAATGCTTTGAAAACAGTGTGCGTCTTATCATTGAGGTTGTCTTGTTAGGAAAATGAGTTAGGAGACAAAGTAACGGTGTTCCTACATGAAGTTAGTGAGTCTCTCCTAGATTAGAGTTGAATAGCGTCTTAGCTCATTCAGCAACAGAGACAATCACGATCTTAGCTCTTTTAGCAAGAAATGCATTGAGAACAGTGTGCAACTTATCATTGAGGTTGTCTTGTTAGGAAAATGAGTTAGGAGACAAAGTAACGGTGTTCCTACATGAAGTTAGTGAGTCTCTCCTAGATTAGAGTTGAATAGCGTCCTAGCTCATTCAGCAACAGAGGCAATCACGATCTTAGCTCTTTTAGCAAGAAATGCATTGAAAACAGTGTGCGTCTTATCATTGAGGTTGTCTTGTTAGGAAAATGAGTTAGGAGACAAAGTAACGGTGTTCCTACATGAAGTTAGTGAGTCTCTCTTAGATTAGAGTTGAATAGCGTCCTAGCTCATTCAGCAACAGAGACAATCACGATCTTAGCTCTTTTAGCAAGAAATGCATTGAAAACAGTGTGCGTCTTATCATTGAGGTTGTCTTGTTAGGAAAATGAGTTAGGAGACAAAGTAACGGTGTTCCTACATGAAGTTAGTGAGTCTCTCCTAGATTAGAGTTGAATAGCGTCCTAGCTCATTCAGCAACAGAGACAATCGCGATCTTAGCTCTTTTAGCAAGAAATGCATTGAAAACAGTGTGCGTCTTATCATTGAGGTTGTCTTGTTAGGAAAATGAGTTAGGAGACAAAGTAACGGTGTTCCTACATGAAGTTAGTGAGTCTCTCCTAGATTAGAGTTGAATTGCGTCCTTGCTCATTCAGCAACAGAGGCAATCACGATCTTAGCTCTTTTAGCAAGAAATGCTTTGAAAACAGTGTGCGTCTTATCATTGAGGTTGTCTTGTTAGGAAAATGAGTTAGGAGACAAAGTAACGGTGTTCCTACATGAAGTTAGTGAGTCTCTCCTAGATCAGAGTTGAATTGCGTCCTAGCTCATTCAGCAACATAGGCAATCACGATCTTAGCTCTTTTAGCAAGAAATGCATTGAAAACAGTGTGCGTCTTATCATTGAGGTTGTCTTGTTAGGAAAATGAGTTAGGAGACAAAGTAACGGTGTTCCTACATGAAGTTAGTGAGTCTCTCCTAGATTAGAGTTGAATAGCGTCCTAGCTCATTCAGCAACAGAGACAATCACGATCTTAGCTCTTTTATCAAGAAATGCATTGAAAACAGTGTGCGTCTTATCATTGAGGTTGTCTTGTTAGGAAAATGAGTTAGGAGACAAAGTAACGGTGTTCCTACATGAAGTTAGTGAGTCTCTCCTAGATCAGAGTTGAATTGCGTCCTAGCTCATTCAGCAACATAGGCAATCACGATCTTAGCTCTTTTAGCAAGAAATGCATTGAAAACAGTGTGCGTCTTATCATTGAGGTTGTCTTGTTAGGAAAATGAGTTAGGAGACAAAGTAACGGTGTTCCTACATGAAGTTAGTGAGTCTCTCCTAGATTAGAGTTGAATTGCGTCCTTGCTCATTCAGCAACAGAGGCAATCACGATCTTAGCTCTTTTAGCAAGAAATGCTTTGAAAACAGTGTGCGTCTTATCATTGAGGTTGTCTTGTTAGGAAAATGAGTTAGGAGACAAAGTAACGGTGTTCCTACATGAAGTTAGTGAGTCTCTCCTAGATCAGAGTTGAATTGCGTCCTAGCTCATTCAGCAACATAGGCAATCACGATCTTAGCTCTTTTAGCAAGAAATGCATTGAAAACAGTGTGCGTCTTATCATTGAGGTTGTCTTTTTAGGAAAATGAGTTAGGAGACAAAGTAACGGTGTTCCTACATGAAGTTAGTGAGTCTCTCCTAGATTAGAGTTGAATAGCGTCCTAGCTCATTCAGCAACAGAGACAATCACGATCTTAGCTCTTTTATCAAGAAATGCATTGAAAACAGTGTGCGTCTTATCATTGAGGTTGTCTTGTTAGGAAAATGAGTTAGGAGACAAAGTAACGGTGTTCCTACATGAAGTTAGTGAGTCTCTCCTAGATCAGAGTTGAATTGCGTCCTAGCTCATTCAGCAACATAGGCAATCACGATCTTAGCTCTTTTAGCAAGAAATGCATTGAAAACAGTGTGCGTCTTATCATTGAGGTTGTCTTGTTAGGAAAATGAGTTAGGAGACAAAGTAACAGTGTTCCTACATGAAGTTAGTGAGTCTCTCCTAGATTAGAGTTGAATAGCGTCCTAGCTCATTCAGCAACAGAGAAAATCACGATCTTAGCTCTTTTATCAAGAAATGCATTGAAAACAGTGTGCGTCTTATCATTGAGGTTGTCTTGTTAGGAAAATGAGTTAGGAGACAAAGTAACGGTGTCCCTACATGAAGTTAGTGAGTCTCTCCTAGATTAGAGTTGAATAGCGACCTAGCTCATTCAGCAACAGAGACAATCACGATCTTAGCTCTTTTAGCAAGAAATGCATTGAAAACAGTGTGCGTCTTATCATTGAGGTTGTCTTGTTAGGAAAATGAGTTAGGAGACAAAGTAACGGTGTTCCTACATGAAGTTAGTGAGTCTCTCCTAGATTAGAGTTGAATTGCGTCCTAGCTCATTCAGCAACAGAGGCAATCACGATCTTAGCTCTTTTAGCAAGAAATGCATTGAAAACAGTGTGCGTCTTATCATTGAGGTTATCTTGTTAGGAAAATGAGTTAGGAGACAAAGTAACGGTGTTCCTACATGAAGTTAGTGAGTCTCTCTTAGATTAGAGTTGAATAGCGTCCTAGCTCATTCAGCAACAGAGACAATCACGATCTTAGCTCTTTTAGCAAGAAATGCATTGAAAACAGTGTGCGTCTTATCATTGAGGTTGTCTTGTTAGGAAAATGAGTTAGGAGACAAAGTAACGGTGTTCCTACATGAAGTTAGTGAGTCTCTCCTAGATTAGAGTTGAATAGCGTCCTAGCTCATTCAGCAACAGAGACAATCACGATCTTAGCTCTTTTAGCAAGAAATGCATTGAAAACAGTGTGCGTCTTATCATTGAGGTTGTCTTGTTAGGAAAATGAGTTAGGAGACAAAGTAACGGTGTTCCTACATGAAGTTAGTGAGTCTCTCCTAGATTAGAGTTGAATTGCGTCCTTGCTCATTCAGCAACAGAGGCAATCACGATCTTAGCTCTTTTAGCAAGAAATGCTTTGAAAACAGTGTGCGTCTTATCATTGAGGTTGTCTTGTTAGGAAAATGAGTTAGGAGACAAAGTAACGGTGTTCCTACATGAAGTTAGTGAGTCTCTCCTAGATTAGAGTTGAATAGCGTCCTAGCTCATTCAGCAACAGAGACAATCACGATCTTAGCTCTTTTAGCAAGAAATGCATTGAGAACAGTGTGCAACTTATCATTGAGGTTGTCTTGTTAGGAAAATGAGTTAGGAGACAAAGTAACGGTGTTCCTACATGAAGTTAGTGAGTCTCTCCTAGATTAGAGTTGAATAGCGTCCTAGCTCATTCAGCAACAGAGGCAATCACGATCTTAGCTCTTTTAGCAAGAAATGCTTTGAAAACAGTGTGCGTCTTATCATTGAGGTTGTCTTCTTAGGAAAATGAGTTAGGAGACAAAGTAACGGTGTTCCTACATGAAGTTAGTGAGTCTCTCCTAGATTAGAGTTGAATAGCGTCCTAGCTCATTCAGCAACAGAGACAATCACGATCTTAGCTCTTTTAGCAAGAAATGCATTGAGAACAGTGTGCAACTTATCATTGAGGTTGTCTTGTTAGGAAAATGAGTTAGGAGACAAAGTAACGGTGTTCCTACATGAAGTTAGTGAGTCTCTCCTAGATTAGAGTTGAATAGCGTCCTAGCTCATTCAGCAACAGAGGCAATCACGATCTTAGCTCTTTTAGCAAGAAATGCATTGAAAACAGTGTGCGTCTTATCATTGAGGTTGTCTTGTTAGGAAAATGAGTTAGGAGACAAAGTAACGGTGTTCCTACATGAAGTTAGTGAGTCTCTCTTAGATTAGAGTTGAATAGCGTCCTAGCTCATTCAGCAACAGAGACAATCACGATCTTAGCTCTTTTAGCAAGAAATGCATTGAAAACAGTGTGCGTCTTATCATTGAGGTTGTCTTGTTAGGAAAATGAGTTAGGAGACAAAGTAACGGTGTTCCTACATGAAGTTAGTGAGTCTCTCCTAGATTAGAGTTGAATAGCGTCCTAGCTCATTCAGCAACAGAGACAATCACGATCTTAGCTCTTTTAGCAAGAAATGCATTGAGAACAGTGTGCAACTTATCATTGAGGTTGTCTTGTTAGGAAAATGAGTTAGGAGACAAAGTAACGGTGTTCCTACATGAAGTTAGTGAGTCTCTCCTAGATTAGAGTTGAATAGCGTCCTAGCTCATTCAGCAACAGAGGCAATCACGATCTTAGCTCTTTTAGCAAGAAATGCTTTGAAAACAGTGTGCGTCTTATCATTGAGGTTGTCTTGTTAGGAAAATGAGTTAGGAGACAAAGTAACGGTGTTCCTACATGAAGTTAGTGAGTCTCTCCTAGATTAGAGTTGAATAGCGTCCTAGCTCACTCAGCAACAGAGACAATCACGATCTTAGCTCTTTTAGCAAGAAATGCATTGAGAACAGTGTGCAACTTATCATTGAGGTTGTCTTGTTAGGAAAATGAGTTAGGAGACAAAGTAACGGTGTTCCTACATGAAGTTAGTGAGTCTCTCCTAGATTAGAGTTGAATAGCGTCCTAGCTCATTCAGCAACAGAGGCAATCACGATCTTAGCTCTTTTAGCAAGAAATGCATTGAAAACAGTGTGCGTCTTATCATTGAGGTTGTCTTGTTAGGAAAATGAGTTAGGAGACAAAGTAACGGTGTTCCTACATGAAGTTAGTGAGTCTCTCTTAGATTAGAGTTGAATAGCGTCCTAGCTCATTCAGCAACAGAGACAATCACGATCTTAGCTCTTTTAGCAAGAAATGCATTGAAAACAGTGTGCGTCTTATCATTGAGGTTGTCTTGTTAGGAAAATGAGTTAGGAGACAAAGTAACGGTGTTCCTACATGAAGTTAGTGAGTCTCTCCTAGATTAGAGTTGAATAGCGTCCTAGCTCATTCAGCAACAGAGACAATCACGATCTTAGCTCTTTTAGCAAGAAATGCATTGAAAACAGTGTGCGTCTTATCATTGAGGTTGTCTTGTTAGGAAAATGAGTTAGGAGACAAAGTAACGGTGTTCCTACATGAAGTTAGTGAGTCTCTCCTAGATTAGAGTTGAATTGCGTCCTTGCTCATTCAGCAACAGAGGCAATCACGATCTTAGCTCTTTTAGCAAGAAATGCTTTGAAAACAGTGTGCGTCTTATCATTGAGGTTGTCTTGTTAGGAAAATGAGTTAGGAGACAAAGTAACGGTGTTCCTACATGAAGTTAGTGAGTCTCTCCTAGATTAGAGTTGAATAGCGTCCTAGCTCATTCAGCAACAGAGACAATCACGATCTTAGCTCTTTTAGCAAGAAATGCATTGAGAACAGTGTGCAACTTATCATTGAGGTTGTCTTGTTAGGAAAATGAGTTAGGAGACAAAGTAACGGTGTTCCTACATGAAGTTAGTGAGTCTCTCCTAGATTAGAGTTGAATAGCGTCCTAGCTCATTCAGCAACAGAGGCAATCACGATCTTAGCTCTTTTAGCAAGAAATGCATTGAAAACAGTGTGCGTCTTATCATTGAGGTTGTCTTGTTAGGAAAATGAGTTAGGAGACAAAGTAACGGTGTTCCTCCATGAAGTTAGTGAGTCTCTCCTAGATTAGAGTTGAATAGCGTCCTAGCTCATTCAGCAACAGAGGCAATCACGATCTTAGCTCTTTTAGCAAGAAATGCATTGAAAACAGTGTGCGTCTTATCATTGAGGTTGTCTTGTTAGGAAAATGAGTTAGGAGACAAAGTAACGGTGTTCCTACATGAAGTTAGTGAGTCTCTCTTAGATTAGAGTTGAATAGCGTCCTAGCTCATTCAGCAACAGAGACAATCACGATCTTAGCTCTTTTAGCAAGAAATGCATTGAAAACAGTGTGCGTCTTATCATTGAGGTTGTCTTGTTAGGAAAATGAGTTAGGAGACAAAGTAACGGTGTTCCTACATGAAGTTAGTGAGTCTCTCCTAGATTAGAGTTGAATAGCGTCCTAGCTCATTCAGCAACAGAGACAATCACGATCTTAGCTCTTTTAGCAAGAAATGCATTGAAAACAGTGTGCGTCTTATCATTGAGGTTGTCTTGTTAGGAAAATGAGTTAGGAGACAAAGTAACGGTGTTCCTACATGAAGTTAGTGAGTCTCTCTTAGATTAGAGTTGAATAGCGTCCTAGCTCATTCAGCAACAGAGACAATCACGATCTTAGCTCTTTTAGCAAGAAATGCATTGAAAACAGTGTGCGTCTTATCATTGAGGTTGTCTTGTTAGGAAAATGAGTTAGGAGACAAAGTAACGGTGTTCCTACATGAAGTTAGTGAGTCTCTCCTAGATTAGAGTTGAATTGCGTCCTTGCTCATTCAGCAACAGAGGCAATCACGATCTTAGCTCTTTTAGCAAGAAATGCTTTGAAAACAGTGTGCGTCTTATCATTGAGGTTGTCTTGTTAGGAAAATGAGTTAGGAGACAAAGTAACGGTGTTCCTACATGAAGTTAGTGAGTCTCTCCTAGATCAGAGTTGAATTGCGTCCTAGCTCATTCAGCAACAGAGGCAATCACGATCTTAGCTCTTTTAGCAAGAAATGCATTGAAAACAGTGTGCGTCTTATCATTGAGGTTGTCTTGTTAGGAAAATGAGTTAGGAGACAAAGTAACGGTGTTCCTACATGAAGTTAGTGAGTCTCTCCTAGATTAGAGTTGAATAGCGTCCTAGCTCATTCAGCAACAGAGACAATCACGATCTTAGCTCTTTTAGCAAGAAATGCATTGAAAACAGTGTGCGTCTTATCATTGAGGTTGTCTTGTTAGGAAAATGAGTTAGGAGACAAAGTAACGGTGTTCCTACATGACGTTAGTGAGTCTCTCCTAGATCAGAGTTGAATTGCGTCCTAGCTCATTCAGCAACATAGGCAATCACGATCTTAGCTCTTTTAGCAAGAAATGCATTGAAAACAGTGTGCGTCTTATCATTGAGGTTGTCTTGTTAGGAAAATGAGTTAGGAGACAAAGTAACAGTGTTCCTACATGAAGTTAGTGAGTCTCTCCTAGATTAGAGTTGAATAGCGTCCTAGCTCATTCAGCAACAGAGACAATCACGATCTTAGCTCTTTTATCAAGAAATGCATTGAAAACAGTGTGCGTCTTATCATTGAGGTTGTCTTGTTAGGAAAATGAGTTAGGAGACAAAGTAACGGTGTTCCTACATGAAGTTAGTGAGTCTCTCCTAGATTAGAGTTGAATAGCGACCTAGCTCATTCAGCAACAGAGACAATCACGATCTTAGCTCTTTTAGCAAGAAATGCATTGAAAACAGTGTGCGTCTTATCATTGAGGTTGTCTTGTTAGGAAAATGAGTTAGGAGACAAAGTAACGGTGTTCCTACATGAAGTTAGTGAGTCTCTCCTAGATTAGAGTTGAATTGCGTCCTAGCTCATTCAGAAACAGAGGCAATCACGATCTTAGCTCTTTTAGCAAGAAATGCATTGAAAACAGTGTGCGTCTTATCATTGAGGTTGTCTTGTTAGGAAAATGAGTTAGGAGACAAAGTAACGGTGTTCCTACATGAAGTTAGTGAGTCTCTCCTAGATTAGAGTTGAATAGCGTCCTAGCTCATTCAGCAACAGAGACAATCACGATCTTAGCTCTTTTAGCAAGAAATGCATTGAAAACAGTGTGCGTCTTATCATTGAGGTTGTCTTGTTAGGAAAATGAGTTAGGAGACAAAGTAACGGTGTTCCTACATGAAGTTAGTGAGTCTCTCCTAGATTAGAGTTGAATTGCGTCCTTGCTCATTCAGCAACAGAGGCAATCACGATCTTAGCTCTTTTAGCAAGAAATGCTTTGAAAACAGTGTGCGTCTTATCATTGAGGTTGTCTTGTTAGGAAAATGAGTTAGGAGACAAAGTAACGGTGTTCCTACATGAAGTTAGTGAGTCTCTCCTAGATTAGAGTTGAATAGCGTCCTAGCTCATTCAGCAACAGAGACAATCACGATCTTAGCTCTTTTAGCAAGAAATGCATTGAGAACAGTGTGCAACTTATCATTGAGGTTGTCTTGTTAGGAAAATGAGTTAGGAGACAAAGTAACGGTGTTCCTACATGAAGTTAGTGAGTCTCTCCTAGATTAGAGTTGAATAGCGTCCTAGCTCATTCAGCAACAGAGACAATCACGATCTTAGCTCTTTTATCAAGAAATGCATTGAAAACAGTGTGCGTCTTATCATTGAGGTTGTCTTGTTAGGAAAATGAGTTAGGAGACAAAGTAACGGTGTTCCTACATTAAGTTAGTGAGTCTCTCCTAGATTAGAGTTGAATAGCGACCTAGCTCATTCAGCAACAGAGACAATCACGATCTTAGCTCTTTTAGCAAGAAATGCATTGAAAACAGTGTGCGTCTTATCATTGAGGTTGTCTTGTTAGGAAAATGAGTTAGGAGACAAAGTAACGGTGTTCCTACATGAAGTTAGTGAGTCTCTCCTAGATTAGAGTTGAATTGCGTCCTAGCTCATTCAGAAACAGAGGCAATCACGATCTTAGCTCTTTTAGCAAGAAATGCATTGAAAACAGTGTGCGTCTTATCATTGAGGTTGTCTTGTTAGGAAAATGAGTTAGGAGACAAAGTAACGGTGTTCCTACATGAAGTTAGTGAGTCTCTCCTAGATTAGAGTTGAATAGCGTCCTAGCTCATTCAGCAACAGAGACAATCACGATCTTAGCTCTTTTAGCAAGAAATGCATTGAAAACAGTGTGCGTCTTATCATTGAGGTTGTCTTGTTAGGAAAATGAGTTAGGAGACAAAGTAACGGTGTTCCTACATGAAGTTAGTGAGTCTCTCCTAGATTAGAGTTGAATTGCGTCCTTGCTCATTCAGCAACAGAGGCAATCACGATCTTAGCTCTTTTAGCAAGAAATGCTTTGAAAACAGTGTGCGTCTTATCATTGAGGTTGTCTTGTTAGGAAAATGAGTTAGGAGACAAAGTAACGGTGTTCCTACATGAAGTTAGTGAGTCTCTCCTAGATTAGAGTTGAATAGCGTCCTAGCTCATTCAGCAACAGAGACAATCACGATCTTAGCTCTTTTAGCAAGAAATGCATTGAGAACAGTGTGCAACTTATCATTGAGGTTGTCTTGTTAGGAAAATGAGTTAGGAGACAAAGTAACGGTGTTCCTACATGAAGTTAGTGAGTCTCTCCTAGATTAGAGTTGAATAGCGTCCTAGCTCATTCAGCAACAGAGACAATCACGATCTTAGCTCTTTTAGCAAGAAATGCATTGAGAACAGTGTGCAACTTATCATTGAGGTTGTCTTGTTAGGAAAATGAGTTAGGAGACAAAGTAACGGTGTTCCTACATGAAGTTAGTGAGTCTCTCCTAGATTAGAGTTGAATAGCGTCCTAGCTCATTCAGCAACAGAGGCAATCACGATCTTAGCTCTTTTAGCAAGAAATGCATTGAAAACAGTGTGCGTCTTATCATTGAGGTTGTCTTGTTAGGAAAATGAGTTAGGAGACAAAGTAACGGTGTTCCTACATGAAGTTAGTGAGTCTCTCTTAGATTAGAGTTGAATAGCGTCCTAGCTCATTCAGCAACAGAGACAATCACGATCTTAGCTCTTTTAGCAAGAAATGCATTGAAAACAGTGTGCGTCTTATCATTGAGGTTGTCTTGTTAGGAAAATGAGTTAGGAGACAAAGTAACGGTGTTCCTACATGAAGTTAGTGAGTCTCTCCTAGATTAGAGTTGAATAGCGTCCTAGCTCATTCAGCAACAGAGACAATCACGATCTTAGCTCTTTTAGCAAGAAATGCATTGAAAACAGTGTGCGTCTTATCATTGAGGTTGTCTTGTTAGGAAAATGAGTTAGGAGACAAAGTAACGGTGTTCCTACATGAAGTTAGTGAGTCTCTCCTAGATTAGAGTTGAATAGCGTCCTAGCTCATTCAGCAACAGAGGCAATCACGATCTTAGCTCTTTTAGCAAGAAATGCATTGAAAACAGTGTGCGTCTTATCATTGAGGTTGTCTTGTTAGGAAAATGAGTTAGGAGACAAAGTAACGGTGTTCCTACATGAAGTTAGTGAGTCTCTCTTAGATTAGAGTTGAATAGCGTCCTAGCTCATTCAGCAACAGAGACAATCACGATCTTAGCTCTTTTAGCAAGAAATGCATTGAAAACAGTGTGCGTCTTATCATTGAGGTTGTCTTGTTAGGAAAATGAGTTAGGAGACAAAGTAACGGTGTTCCTACATGAAGTTAGTGAGTCTCTCCTAGATTAGAGTTGAATAGCGTCCTAGCTCATTCAGCAACAGAGACAATCGCGATCTTAGCTCTTTTAGCAAGAAATGCATTGAAAACAGTGTGCGTCTTATCATTGAGGTTGTCTTGTTAGGAAAATGAGTTAGGAGACAAAGTAACGGTGTTCCTACATGAAGTTAGTGAGTCTCTCCTAGATTAGAGTTGAATTGCGTCCTTGCTCATTCAGCAACAGAGGCAATCACGATCTTAGCTCTTTTAGCAAGAAATGCTTTGAAAACAGTGTGCGTCTTATCATTGAGGTTGTCTTGTTAGGAAAATGAGTTAGGAGACAAAGTAACGGTGTTCCTACATGAAGTTAGTGAGTCTCTCCTAGATCAGAGTTGAATTGCGTCCTAGCTCATTCAGCAACATAGGCAATCACGATCTTAGCTCTTTTAGCAAGAAATGCATTGAAAACAGTGTGCGTCTTATCATTGAGGTTGTCTTGTTAGGAAAATGAGTTAGGAGACAAAGTAACGGTGTTCCTACATGAAGTTAGTGAGTCTCTCCTAGATTAGAGTTGAATAGCGTCCTAGCTCATTCAGCAACAGAGACAATCACGATCTTAGCTCTTTTATCAAGAAATGCATTGAAAACAGTGTGCGTCTTATCATTGAGGTTGTCTTGTTAGGAAAATGAGTTAGGAGACAAAGTAACGGTGTTCCTACATGAAGTTAGTGAGTCTCTCCTAGATCAGAGTTGAATTGCGTCCTAGCTCATTCAGCAACATAGGCAATCACGATCTTAGCTCTTTTAGCAAGAAATGCATTGAAAACAGTGTGCGTCTTATCATTGAGGTTGTCTTGTTAGGAAAATGAGTTAGGAGACAAAGTAACGGTGTTCCTACATGAAGTTAGTGAGTCTCTCCTAGATTAGAGTTGAATTGCGTCCTTGCTCATTCAGCAACAGAGGCAATCACGATCTTAGCTCTTTTAGCAAGAAATGCTTTGAAAACAGTGTGCGTCTTATCATTGAGGTTGTCTTGTTAGGAAAATGAGTTAGGAGACAAAGTAACGGTGTTCCTACATGAAGTTAGTGAGTCTCTCCTAGATCAGAGTTGAATTGCGTCCTAGCTCATTCAGCAACATAGGCAATCACGATCTTAGCTCTTTTAGCAAGAAATGCATTGAAAACAGTGTGCGTCTTATCATTGAGGTTGTCTTGTTAGGAAAATGAGTTAGGAGACAAAGTAACGGTGTTCCTACATGAAGTTAGTGAGTCTCTCCTAGATTAGAGTTGAATAGCGTCCTAGCTCATTCAGCAACAGAGACAATCACGATCTTAGCTCTTTTATCAAGAAATGCATTGAAAACAGTGTGCGTCTTATCATTGAGGTTGTCTTGTTAGGAAAATGAGTTAGGAGACAAAGTAACGGTGTTCCTACATGAAGTTAGTGAGTCTCTCCTAGATCAGAGTTGAATTGCGTCCTAGCTCATTCAGCAACATAGGCAATCACGATCTTAGCTCTTTTAGCAAGAAATGCATTGAAAACAGTGTGCGTCTTATCATTGAGGTTGTCTTGTTAGGAAAATGAGTTAGGAGACAAAGTAACAGTGTTCCTACATGAAGTTAGTGAGTCTCTCCTAGATTAGAGTTGAATAGCGTCCTAGCTCATTCAGCAACAGAGAAAATCACGATCTTAGCTCTTTTATCAAGAAATGCATTGAAAACAGTGTGCGTCTTATCATTGAGGTTGTCTTGTGAGGAAAATGAGTTAGGAGACAAAGTAACGGTGTCCCTACATGAAGTTAGTGAGTCTCTCCTAGATTAGAGTTGAATAGCGACCTAGCTCATTCAGCAACAGAGACAATCACGATCTTAGCTCTTTTAGCAAGAAATGCATTGAAAACAGTGTGCGTCTTATCATTGAGGTTGTCTTGTTAGGAAAATGAGTTAGGAGACAAAGTAACGGTGTTCCTACATGAAGTTAGTGAGTCTCTCCTAGATTAGAGTTGAATTGCGTCCTAGCTCATTCAGCAACAGAGGCAATCACGATCTTAGCTCTTTTAGCAAGAAATGCATTGAAAACAGTGTGCGTCTTATCATTGAGGTTATCTTGTTAGGAAAATGAGTTAGGAGACAAAGTAACGGTGTTCCTACATGAAGTTAGTGAGTCTCTCTTAGATTAGAGTTGAATAGCGTCCTAGCTCATTCAGCAACAGAGACAATCACGATCTTAGCTCTTTTAGCAAGAAATGCATTGAAAACAGTGTGCGTCTTATCATTGAGGTTGTCTTGTTAGGAAAATGAGTTAGGAGACAAAGTAACGGTGTTCCTACATGAAGTTAGTGAGTCTCTCCTAGATTAGAGTTGAATAGCGTCCTAGCTCATTCAGCAACAGAGACAATCACGATCTTAGCTCTTTTAGCAAGAAATGCATTGAAAACAGTGTGCGTCTTATCATTGAGGTTGTCTTGTTAGGAAAATGAGTTAGGAGACAAAGTAACGGTGTTCCTACATGAAGTTAGTGAGTCTCTCCTAGATTAGAGTTGAATTGCGTCCTTGCTCATTCAGCAACAGAGGCAATCACGATCTTAGCTCTTTTAGCAAGAAATGCTTTGAAAACAGTGTGCGTCTTATCATTGAGGTTGTCTTGTTAGGAAAATGAGTTAGGAGACAAAGTAACGGTGTTCCTACATGAAGTTAGTGAGTCTCTCCTAGATTAGAGTTGAATAGCGTCCTAGCTCATTCAGCAACAGAGACAATCACGATCTTAGCTCTTTTAGCAAGAAATGCATTGAGAACAGTGTGCAACTTATCATTGAGGTTGTCTTGTTAGGAAAATGAGTTAGGAGACAAAGTAACGGTGTTCCTACATGAAGTTAGTGAGTCTCTCCTAGATTAGAGTTGAATAGCGTCCTAGCTCATTCAGCAACAGAGACAATCACGATCTTAGCTCTTTTATCAAGAAATGCATTGAAAACAGTGTGCGTCTTGTCATTGAGGTTGTCTTGTTAGGAAAATGAGTTAGGAGACAAAGTAACGGTGTTCCTACATGAAGTTAGTGAGTCTCTCCTAGATTAGAGTTGAATAGCGACCTAGCTCATTCAGCAACAGAGACAATCACGATCTTAGCTCTTTTAGCAAGAAATGCATTGAAAACAGTGTGCGTCTTATCATTGAGGTTGTCTTGTTAGGAAAATGAGTTAGGAGACAAAGTAACGGTGTTCCTACATGAAGTTAGTGAGTCTCTCCTAGATTAGAGTTGAATTGCGTCCTAGCTCATTCAGAAACAGAGGCAATCACGATCTTAGCTCTTTTAGCAAGAAATGCATTGAAAACAGTGTGCGTCTTATCATTGAGGTTGTCTTGTTAGGAAAATGAGTTAGGAGACAAAGTAACGGTGTTCCTACATGAAGTTAGTGAGTCTCTCCTAGATTAGAGTTGAATAGCGTCCTAGCTCATTCAGCAACAGAGACAATCACGATCTTAGCTCTTTTAGCAAGAAATGCATTGAAAACAGTGTGCGTCTTATCATTGAGGTTGTCTTGTTAGGAAAATGAGTTAGGAGACAAAGTAACGGTGTTCCTACATGAAGTTAGTGAGTCTCTCCTAGATTAGAGTTGAATTGCGTCCTTGCTCATTCAGCAACAGAGGCAATCACGATCTTAGCTCTTTTAGCAAGAAATGCTTTGAAAACAGTGTGCGTCTTATCATTGAGGTTGTCTTGTTAGGAAAATGAGTTAGGAGACAAAGTAACGGTGTTCCTACATGAAGTTAGTGAGTCTCTCCTAGATTAGAGTTGAATAGCGTCCTAGCTCATTCAGCAACAGAGACAATCACGATCTTAGCTCTTTTAGCAAGAAATGCATTGAGAACAGTGTGCAACTTATCATTGAGGTTGTCTTGTTAGGAAAATGAGTTAGGAGACAAAGTAACGGTGTTCCTACATGAAGTTAGTGAGTCTCTCCTAGATTAGAGTTGAATAGCGTCCTAGCTCATTCAGCAACAGAGACAATCACGATCTTAGCTCTTTTAGCAAGAAATGCATTGAGAACAGTGTGCAACTTATCATTGAGGTTGTCTTGTTAGGAAAATGAGTTAGGAGACAAAGTAACGGTGTTCCTACATGAAGTTAGTGAGTCTCTCCTAGATTAGAGTTGAATAGCGTCCTAGCTCATTCAGCAACAGAGGCAATCACGATCTTAGCTCTTTTAGCAAGAAATGCATTGAAAACAGTGTGCGTCTTATCATTGAGGTTGTCTTGTTAGGAAAATGAGTTAGGAGACAAAGTAACGGTGTTCCTACATGAAGTTAGTGAGTCTCTCTTAGATTAGAGTTGAATAGCGTCCTAGCTCATTCAGCAACAGAGACAATCACGATCTTAGCTCTTTTAGCAAGAAATGCATTGAAAACAGTGTGCGTCTTATCATTGAGGTTGTCTTGTTAGGAAAATGAGTTAGGAGACAAAGTAACGGTGTTCCTACATGAAGTTAGTGAGTCTCTCCTAGATTAGAGTTGAATAGCGTCCTAGCTCATTCAGCAACAGAGACAATCACGATCTTAGCTCTTTTAGCAAGAAATGCATTGAAAACAGTGTGCGTCTTATCATTGAGGTTGTCTTGTTAGGAAAATGAGTTAGGAGACAAAGTAACGGTGTTCCTACATGAAGTTAGTGAGTCTCTCCTAGATTAGAGTTGAATTGCGTCCTTGCTCTTTCAGCAACAGAGGCAATCACGATCTTAGCTCTTTTAGCAAGAAATGCTTTGAAAACAGTGTGCGTCTTATCATTGAGGTTGTCTTGTTAGGAAAATGAGTTAGGAGACAAAGTAACGGTGTTCCTACATGAAGTTAGTGAGTCTCTCCTAGATTAGAGTTGAATAGCGTCTTAGCTCATTCAGCAACAGAGACAATCACGATCTTAGCTCTTTTAGCAAGAAATGCATTGAGAACAGTGTGCAACTTATCATTGAGGTTGTCTTGTTAGGAAAATGAGTTAGGAGACAAAGTAACGGTGTTCCTACATGAAGTTAGTGAGTCTCTCCTAGATTAGAGTTGAATAGCGTCCTAGCTCATTCAGCAACAGAGGCAATCACGATCTTAGCTCTTTTAGCAAGAAATGCATTGAAAACAGTGTGCGTCTTATCATTGAGGTTGTCTTGTTAGGAAAATGAGTTAGGAGACAAAGTAACGGTGTTCCTACATGAAGTTAGTGAGTCTCTCTTAGATTAGAGTTGAATAGCGTCCTAGCTCATTCAGCAACAGAGACAATCACGATCTTAGCTCTTTTAGCAAGAAATGCATTGAAAACAGTGTGCGTCTTATCATTGAGGTTGTCTTGTTAGGAAAATGAGTTAGGAGACAAAGTAACGGTGTTCCTACATGAAGTTAGTGAGTCTCTCCTAGATTAGAGTTGAATAGCGTCCTAGCTCATTCAGCAACAGAGACAATCGCGATCTTAGCTCTTTTAGCAAGAAATGCATTGAAAACAGTGTGCGTCTTATCATTGAGGTTGTCTTGTTAGGAAAATGAGTTAGGAGACAAAGTAACGGTGTTCCTACATGAAGTTAGTGAGTCTCTCCTAGATTAGAGTTGAATTGCGTCCTTGCTCATTCAGCAACAGAGGCAATCACGATCTTAGCTCTTTTAGCAAGAAATGCTTTGAAAACAGTGTGCGTCTTATCATTGAGGTTGTCTTGTTAGGAAAATGAGTTAGGAGACAAAGTAACGGTGTTCCTACATGAAGTTAGTGAGTCTCTCCTAGATCAGAGTTGAATTGCGTCCTAGCTCATTCAGCAACATAGGCAATCACGATCTTAGCTCTTTTAGCAAGAAATGCATTGAAAACAGTGTGCGTCTTATCATTGAGGTTGTCTTGTTAGGAAAATGAGTTAGGAGACAAAGTAACGGTGTTCCTACATGAAGTTAGTGAGTCTCTCCTAGATTAGAGTTGAATAGCGTCCTAGCTCATTCAGCAACAGAGACAATCACGATCTTAGCTCTTTTATCAAGAAATGCATTGAAAACAGTGTGCGTCTTATCATTGAGGTTGTCTTGTTAGGAAAATGAGTTAGGAGACAAAGTAACGGTGTTCCTACATGAAGTTAGTGAGTCTCTCCTAGATCAGAGTTGAATTGCGTCCTAGCTCATTCAGCAACATAGGCAATCACGATCTTAGCTCTTTTAGCAAGAAATGCATTGAAAACAGTGTGCGTCTTATCATTGAGGTTGTCTTGTTAGGAAAATGAGTTAGGAGACAAAGTAACGGTGTTCCTACATGAAGTTAGTGAGTCTCTCCTAGATTAGAGTTGAATTGCGTCCTTGCTCATTCAGCAACAGAGGCAATCACGATCTTAGCTCTTTTAGCAAGAAATGCTTTGAAAACAGTGTGCGTCTTATCATTGAGGTTGTCTTGTTAGGAAAATGAGTTAGGAGACAAAGTAACGGTGTTCCTACATGAAGTTAGTGAGTCTCTCCTAGATCAGAGTTGAATTGCGTCCTAGCTCATTCAGCAACATAGGCAATCACGATCTTAGCTCTTTTAGCAAGAAATGCATTGAAAACAGTGTGCGTCTTATCATTGAGGTTGTCTTGTTAGGAAAATGAGTTAGGAGACAAAGTAACGGTGTTCCTACATGAAGTTAGTGAGTCTCTCCTAGATTAGAGTTGAATAGCGTCCTAGCTCATTCAGCAACAGAGACAATCACGATCTTAGCTCTTTTATCAAGAAATGCATTGAAAACAGTGTGCGTCTTATCATTGAGGTTGTCTTGTTAGGAAAATGAGTTAGGAGACAAAGTAACGGTGTTCCTACATGAAGTTAGTGAGTCTCTCCTAGATCAGAGTTGAATTGCGTCCTAGCTCATTCAGCAACATAGGCAATCACGATCTTAGCTCTTTTAGCAAGAAATGCATTGAAAACAGTGTGCGTCTTATCATTGAGGTTGTCTTGTTAGGAAAATGAGTTAGGAGACAAAGTAACAGTGTTCCTACATGAAGTTAGTGAGTCTCTCCTAGATTAGAGTTGAATAGCGTCCTAGCTCATTCAGCAACAGAGAAAATCACGATCTTAGCTCTTTTATCAAGAAATGCATTGAAAACAGTGTGCGTCTTATCATTGAGGTTGTCTTGTTAGGAAAATGAGTTAGGAGACAAAGTAACGGTGTCCCTACATGAAGTTAGTGAGTCTCTCCTAGATTAGAGTTGAATAGCGACCTAGCTCATTCAGCAACAGAGACAATCACGATCTTAGCTCTTTTAGCAAGAAATGCATTGAAAACAGTGTGCGTCTTATCATTGAGGTTGTCTTGTTAGGAAAATGAGTTAGGAGACAAAGTAACGGTGTTCCTACATGAAGTTAGTGAGTCTCTCCTAGATTAGAGTTGAATTGCGTCCTAGCTCATTCAGCAACAGAGGCAATCACGATCTTAGCTCTTTTAGCAAGAAATGCATTGAAAACAGTGTGCGTCTTATCATTGAGGTTGTCTTGTTAGGAAAATGAGTTAGGAGACAAAGTAACGGTGTTCCTACATGAAGTTAGTGAGTCTCTCCTAGATTAGAGTTGAATAGCGTCCTAGCTCATTCAGCAACAGAGACAATCACGATCTTAGCTCTTTTAGCAAGAAATGCATTGAAAACAGTGTGCGTCTTATCATTGAGGTTGTCTTGTTAGGAAAATGAGTTAGGAGACAAAGTAACGGTGTTCCTACATGAAGTTAGTGAGTCTCTCTTAGATTAGAGTTGAATAGCGTCCTAGCTCATTCAGCAACAGAGACAATCACGATCTTAGCTCTTTTAGCAAGAAATGCATTGAAAACAGTGTGCGTCTTATCATTGAGGTTGTCTTGTTAGGAAAATGAGTTAGGAGACAAAGTAACGGTGTTCCTACATGAAGTTAGTGAGTCTCTCCTAGATTAGAGTTGAATAGCGTCCTAGCTCATTCAGCAACAGAGACAATCACGATCTTAGCTCTTTTAGCAAGAAATGCATTGAAAACAGTGTGCGTCTTATCATTGAGGTTGTCTTGTTAGGAAAATGAGTTAGGAGACAAAGTAACGGTGTTCCTACATGAAGTTAGTGAGTCTCTCCTAGATTAGAGTTGAATTGCGTCCTTGCTCATTCAGCAACAGAGGCAATCACGATCTTAGCTCTTTTAGCAAGAAATGCTTTGAAAACAGTGTGCGTCTTATCATTGAGGTTGTCTTGTTAGGAAAATGAGTTAGGAGACAAAGTAACGGTGTTCCTACATGAAGTTAGTGAGTCTCTCCTAGATTAGAGTTGAATAGCGTCCTAGCTCATTCAGCAACAGAGACAATCACGATCTTAGCTCTTTTAGCAAGAAATGCATTGAGAACAGTGTGCAACTTATCATTGAGGTTGTCTTGTTAGGAAAATGAGTTAGGAGACAAAGTAACGGTGTTCCTACATGAAGTTAGTGAGTCTCTCCTAGATTAGAGTTGAATAGCGTCCTAGCTCATTCAGCATCAGAGGCAATCACGATCTTAGCTCTTTTAGCAAGAAATGCTTTGAAAACAGTGTGCGTCTTATCATTGAGGTTGTCTTCTTAGGAAAATGAGTTAGGAGACAAAGTAACGGTGTTCCTACATGAAGTTAGTGAGTCTCTCCTAGATTAGAGTTGAATAGCGTCCTAGCTCATTCAGCAACAGAGACAATCACGATCTTAGCTCTTTTAGCAAGAAATGCATTGAGAACAGTGTGCAACTTATCATTGAGGTTGTCTTGTTAGGAAAATGAGTTAGGAGACAAAGTAACGGTGTTCCTACATGAAGTTAGTGAGTCTCTCCTAGATTAGAGTTGAATAGCGTCCTAGCTCATTCAGCAACAGAGGCAATCACGATCTTAGCTCTTTTAGCAAGAAATGCATTGAAAACAGTGTGCGTCTTATCATTGAGGTTGTCTTGTTAGGAAAATGAGTTAGGAGACAAAGTAACGGTGTTCCTACATGAAGTTAGTGAGTCTCTCTTAGATTAGAGTTGAATAGCGTCCTAGCTCATTCAGCAACAGAGGCAATCACGATCTTAGCTCTTTTAGCAAGAAATGCTTTGAAAACAGTGTGCGTCTTATCATTGAGGTTGTCTTGTTAGGAAAATGAGTTAGGAGACAAAGTAACGGTGTTCCTACATGAAGTTAGTGAGTCTCTCCTAGATTAGAGTTGAATAGCGTCCTAGCTCATTCAGCAACAGAGACAATCACGATCTTAGCTCTTTTAGCAAGAAATGCATTGAGAACAGTGTGCAACTTATCATTGAGGTTGTCTTGTTAGGAAAATGAGTTAGGAGACAAAGTAACGGTGTTCCTACATGAAGTTAGTGAGTCTCTCCTAGATTAGAGTTGAATAGCGTCCTAGCTCATTCAGCAACAGAGGCAATCACGATCTTAGCTCTTTTAGCAAGAAATGCTTTGAAAACAGTGTGCGTCTTATCATTGAGGTTGTCTTGTTAGGAAAATGAGTTAGGAGACAAAGTAACGGTGTTCCTACATGAAGTTAGTGAGTCTCTCCTAGATTAGAGTTGAATAGCGTCCTAGCTCATTCAGCAACAGAGACAATCACGATCTTAGCTCTTTTAGCAAGAAATGCATTGAGAACAGTGTGCAACTTATCATTGAGGTTGTCTTGTTAGGAAAATGAGTTAGGAGACAAAGTAACGGTGTTCCTACATGAAGTTAGTGAGTCTCTCCTAGATTAGAGTTGAATAGCGTCCTAGCTCATTCAGCAACAGAGGCAATCACGATCTTAGCTCTTTTAGCAAGAAATGCTTTGAAAACAGTGTGCGTCTTATCATTGAGGTTGTCTTCTTAGGAAAATGAGTTAGGAGACAAAGTAACGGTGTTCCTACATGAAGTTAGTGAGTCTCTCCTAGATTAGAGTTGAATAGCGTCCTAGCTCATTCAGCAACAGAGACAATCACGATCTTAGCTCTTTTAGCAAGAAATGCATTGAGAACAGTGTGCAACTTATCATTGAGGTTGTCTTGTTAGGAAAATGAGTTAGGAGACAAAGTAACGGTGTTCCTACATGAAGTTAGTGAGTCTCTCCTAGATTAGAGTTGAATAGCGTCCTAGCTCATTCAGCAACAGAGGCAATCACGATCTTAGCTCTTTTAGCAAGAAATGCATTGAAAACAGTGTGCGTCTTATCATTGAGGTTGTCTTGTTAGGAAAATGAGTTAGGAGACAAAGTAACGGTGTTCCTACATGAAGTTAGTGAGTCTCTCTTAGATTAGAGTTGAATAGCGTCCTAGCTCATTCAGCAACAGAGACAATCACGATCTTAGCTCTTTTAGCAAGAAATGCATTGAAAACAGTGTGCGTCTTATCATTGAGGTTGTCTTGTTAGGAAAATGAGTTAGGAGACAAAGTAACGGTGTTCCTACATGAAGTTAGTGAGTCTCTCCTAGATTAGAGTTGAATAGCGTCCTAGCTCATTCAGCAACAGAGACAATCACGATCTTAGCTCTTTTAGCAAGAAATGCTTTGAAAACAGTGTGCGTCTTATCATTGAGGTTGTCTTGTTAGGAAAATGAGTTAGGAGACAAAGTAACGGTGTTCCTACATGAAGTTAGTGAGTCTCTCCTTGATTAGAGTTGAATAGCGTCCTAGCTCATTCAGCAACAGAGACAATCACGATCTTAGCTCTTTTAGCAAGAAATGCATTGAGAACAGTGTGCAACTTATCATTGAGGTTGTCTTGTTAGGAAAATGAGTTAGGAGACAAAGTAACGGTGTTCCTACATGAAGTTAGTGAGTCTCTCCTAGATTAGAGTTGAATAGCGTCCTAGCTCATTCAGCAACAGAGGCAATCACGATCTTAGCTCTTTTAGCAAGAAATGCATTGAAAACAGTGTGCGTCTTATCATTGAGGTTGTCTTGTTAGGAAAATGAGTTAGGAGACAAAGTAACGGTGTTCCTCCATGAAGTTAGTGAGTCTCTCCTAGATTAGAGTTGAATAGCGTCCTAGCTCATTCAGCAACAGAGGCAATCACGATCTTAGCTCTTTTAGCAAGAAATGCATTGAAAACAGTGTGCGTCTTATCATTGAGGTTGTCTTGTTAGGAAAATGAGTTAGGAGACAAAGTAACGGTGTTCCTACATGAAGTTAGTGAGTCTCTCTTAGATTAGAGTTGAATAGCGTCCTAGCTCATTCAGCAACAGAGACAATCACGATCTTAGCTCTTTTAGCAAGAAATGCATTGAAAACAGTGTGCGTCTTATCATTGAGGTTGTCTTGTTAGGAAAATGAGTTAGGAGACAAAGTAACGGTGTTCCTACATGAAGTTAGTGAGTCTCTCCTAGATTAGAGTTGAATAGCGTCCTAGCTCATTCAGCAACAGAGACAATCACGATCTTAGCTCTTTTAGCAAGAAATGCATTGAAAACAGTGTGCGTCTTATCATTGAGGTTGTCTTGTTAGGAAAATGAGTTAGGAGACAAAGTAACGGTGTTCCTACATGAAGTTAGTGAGTCTCTCTTAGATTAGAGTTGAATAGCGTCCTAGCTCATTCAGCAACAGAGACAATCACGATCTTAGCTCTTTTAGCAAGAAATGCATTGAAAACAGTGTGCGTCTTATCATTGAGGTTGTCTTGTTAGGAAAATGAGTTAGGAGACAAAGTAACGGTGTTCCTACATGAAGTTAGTGAGTCTCTCCTAGATTAGAGTTGAATTGCGTCCTTGCTCATTCAGCAACAGAGGCAATCACGATCTTAGCTCTTTTAGCAAGAAATGCTTTGAAAACAGTGTGCGTCTTATCATTGAGGTTGTCTTGTTAGGAAAATGAGTTAGGAGACAAAGTAACGGTGTTCCTACATGAAGTTAGTGAGTCTCTCCTAGATCAGAGTTGAATTGCGTCCTAGCTCATTCAGCAACAGAGGCAATCACGATCTTAGCTCTTTTAGCAAGAAATGCATTGAAAACAGTGTGCGTCTTATCATTGAGGTTGTCTTGTTAGGAAAATGAGTTAGGAGACAAAGTAACGGTGTTCCTACATGAAGTTAGTGAGTCTCTCCTAGATTAGAGTTGAATAGCGTCCTAGCTCATTCAGCAACAGAGACAATCACGATCTTAGCTCTTTTAGCAAGAAATGCATTGAAAACAGTGTGCGTCTTATCATTGAGGTTGTCTTGTTAGGAAAATGAGTTAGGAGACAAAGTAACGGTGTTCCTACATGAAGTTAGTGAGTCTCTCCTAGATCAGAGTTGAATTGCGTCCTAGCTCATTCAGCAACATAGGCAATCACGATCTTAGCTCTTTTAGCAAGAAATGCATTGAAAACAGTGTGCGTCTTATCATTGAGGTTGTCTTGTTAGGAAAATGAGTTAGGAGACAAAGTAACAGTGTTCCTACATGAAGTTAGTGAGTCTCTCCTAGATTAGAGTTGAATAGCGTCCTAGCTCATTCAGCAACAGAGACAATCACGATCTTAGCTCTTTTATCAAGAAATGCATTGAAAACAGTGTGCGTCTTATCATTGAGGTTGTCTTGTTAGGAAAATGAGTTAGGAGACAAAGTAACGGTGTTCCTACATGAAGTTAGTGAGTCTCTCCTAGATTAGAGTTGAATAGCGACCTAGCTCATTCAGCAACAGAGACAATCACGATCTTAGCTCTTTTAGCAAGAAATGCATTGAAAACAGTGTGCGTCTTATCATTGAGGTTGTCTTGTTAGGAAAATGAGTTAGGAGACAAAGTAACGGTGTTCCTACATGAAGTTAGTGAGTCTCTCCTAGATTAGAGTTGAATTGCGTCCTAGCTCATTCAGAAACAGAGGCAATCACGATCTTAGCTCTTTTAGCAAGAAATGCATTGAAAACAGTGTGCGTCTTATCATTGAGGTTGTCTTGTTAGGAAAATGAGTTAGGAGACAAAGTAACGGTGTTCCTACATGAAGTTAGTGAGTCTCTCCTAGATTAGAGTTGAATAGCGTCCTAGCTCATTCAGCAACAGAGACAATCACGATCTTAGCTCTTTTAGCAAGAAATGCATTGAAAACAGTGTGCGTCTTATCATTGAGGTTGTCTTGTTAGGAAAATGAGTTAGGAGACAAAGTAACGGTGTTCCTACATGAAGTTAGTGAGTCTCTCCTAGATTAGAGTTGAATTGCGTCCTTGCTCATTCAGCAACAGAGGCAATCACGATCTTAGCTCTTTTAGCAAGAAATGCTTTGAAAACAGTGTGCGTCTTATCATTGAGGTTGTCTTGTTAGGAAAATGAGTTAGGAGACAAAGTAACGGTGTTCCTACATGAAGTTAGTGAGTCTCTCCTAGATTAGAGTTGAATAGCGTCCTAGCTCATTCAGCAACAGAGACAATCACGATCTTAGCTCTTTTAGCAAGAAATGCATTGAGAACAGTGTGCAACTTATCATTGAGGTTGTCTTGTTAGGAAAATGAGTTAGGAGACAAAGTAACGGTGTTCCTACATGAAGTTAGTGAGTCTCTCCTAGATTAGAGTTGAATAGCGTCCTAGCTCATTCAGCAACAGAGACAATCACGATCTTAGCTCTTTTATCAAGAAATGCATTGAAAACAGTGTGCGTCTTATCATTGAGGTTGTCTTGTTAGGAAAATGAGTTAGGAGACAAAGTAACGGTGTTCCTACATGAAGTTAGTGAGTCTCTCCTAGATTAGAGTTGAATAGCGACCTAGCTCATTCAGCAACAGAGACAATCACGATCTTAGCTCTTTTAGCAAGAAATGCATTGAAAACAGTGTGCGTCTTATCATTGAGGTTGTCTTGTTAGGAAAATGAGTTAGGAGACAAAGTAACGGTGTTCCTACATGAAGTTAGTGAGTCTCTCCTAGATTAGAGTTGAATTGCGTCCTAGCTCATTCAGAAACAGAGGCAATCACGATCTTAGCTCTTTTAGCAAGAAATGCATTGAAAACAGTGTGCGTCTTATCATTGAGGTTGTCTTGTTAGGAAAATGAGTTAGGAGACAAAGTAACGGTGTTCCTACATGAAGTTAGTGAGTCTCTCCTAGATTAGAGTTGAATAGCGTCCTAGCTCATTCAGCAACAGAGACAATCACGATCTTAGCTCTTTTAGCAAGAAATGCATTGAAAACAGTGTGCGTCTTATCATTGAGGTTGTCTTGTTAGGAAAATGAGTTAGGAGACAAAGTAACGGTGTTCCTACATGAAGTTAGTGAGTCTCTCCTAGATTAGAGTTGAATTGCGTCCTTGCTCATTCAGCAACAGAGGCAATCACGATCTTAGCTCTTTTAGCAAGAAATGCTTTGAAAACAGTGTGCGTCTTATCATTGAGGTTGTCTTGTTAGGAAAATGAGTTAGGAGACAAAGTAACGGTGTTCCTACATGAAGTTAGTGAGTCTCTCCTAGATTAGAGTTGAATAGCGTCCTAGCTCATTCAGCAACAGAGACAATCACGATCTTAGCTCTTTTAGCAAGAAATGCATTGAGAACAGTGTGCAACTTATCATTGAGGTTGTCTTGTTAGGAAAATGAGTTAGGAGACAAAGTAACGGTGTTCCTACATGAAGTTAGTGAGTCTCTCCTAGATTAGAGTTGAATAGCGTCCTAGCTCATTCAGCAACAGAGACAATCACGATCTTAGCTCTTTTAGCAAGAAATGCATTGAGAACAGTGTGCAACTTATCATTGAGGTTGTCTTGTTAGGAAAATGAGTTAGGAGACAAAGTAACGGTGTTCCTACATGAAGTTAGTGAGTCTCTCCTAGATTAGAGTTGAATAGCGTCCTAGCTCATTCAGCAACAGAGGCAATCACGATCTTAGCTCTTTTAGCAAGAAATGCATTGAAAACAGTGTGCGTCTTATCATTGAGGTTGTCTTGTTAGGAAAATGAGTTAGGAGACAAAGTAACGGTGTTCCTACATGAAGTTAGTGAGTCTCTCTTAGATTAGAGTTGAATAGCGTCCTAGCTCATTCAGCAACAGAGACAATCACGATCTTAGCTCTTTTAGCAAGAAATGCATTGAAAACAGTGTGCGTCTTATCATTGAGGTTGTCTTGTTAGGAAAATGAGTTAGGAGACAAAGTAACGGTGTTCCTACATGAAGTTAGTGAGTCTCTCCTAGATTAGAGTTGAATAGCGTCCTAGCTCATTCAGCAACAGAGACAATCACGATCTTAGCTCTTTTAGCAAGAAATGCATTGAAAACAGTGTGCGTCTTATCATTGAGGTTGTCTTGTTAGGAAAATGAGTTAGGAGACAAAGTAACGGTGTTCCTACATGAAGTTAGTGAGTCTCTCCTAGATTAGAGTTGAATAGCGTCCTAGCTCATTCAGCAACAGAGGCAATCACGATCTTAGCTCTTTTAGCAAGAAATGCATTGAAAACAGTGTGCGTCTTATCATTGAGGTTGTCTTGTTAGGAAAATGAGTTAGGAGACAAAGTAACGGTGTTCCTACATGAAGTTAGTGAGTCTCTCTTAGATTAGAGTTGAATAGCGTCCTAGCTCATTCAGCAACAGAGACAATCACGATCTTAGCTCTTTTAGCAAGAAATGCATTGAAAACAGTGTGCGTCTTATCATTGAGGTTGTCTTGTTAGGAAAATGAGTTAGGAGACAAAGTAACGGTGTTCCTACATGAAGTTAGTGAGTCTCTCCTAGATTAGAGTTGAATAGCGTCCTAGCTCATTCAGCAACAGAGACAATCGCGATCTTAGCTCTTTTAGCAAGAAATGCATTGAAAACAGTGTGCGTCTTATCATTGAGGTTGTCTTGTTAGGAAAATGAGTTAGGAGACAAAGTAACGGTGTTCCTACATGAAGTTAGTGAGTCTCTCCTAGATTAGAGTTGAATTGCGTCCTTGCTCATTCAGCAACAGAGGCAATCACGATCTTAGCTCTTTTAGCAAGAAATGCTTTGAAAACAGTGTGCGTCTTATCATTGAGGTTGTCTTGTTAGGAAAATGAGTTAGGAGACAAAGTAACGGTGTTCCTACATGAAGTTAGTGAGTCTCTCCTAGATCAGAGTTGAATTGCGTCCTAGCTCATTCAGCAACATAGGCAATCACGATCTTAGCTCTTTTAGCAAGAAATGCATTGAAAACAGTGTGCGTCTTATCATTGAGGTTGTCTTGTTAGGAAAATGAGTTAGGAGACAAAGTAACGGTGTTCCTACATGAAGTTAGTGAGTCTCTCCTAGATTAGAGTTGAATAGCGTCCTAGCTCATTCAGCAACAGAGACAATCACGATCTTAGCTCTTTTATCAAGAAATGCATTGAAAACAGTGTGCGTCTTATCATTGAGGTTGTCTTGTTAGGAAAATGAGTTAGGAGACAAAGTAACGGTGTTCCTACATGAAGTTAGTGAGTCTCTCCTAGATTAGAGTTGAATAGCGTCCTAGCTCATTCAGCAACAGAGACAATCACGATCTTAGCTCTTTTATCAAGAAATGCATTGAAAACAGTGTGCGTCTTATCATTGAGGTTGTCTTGTTAGGAAAATGAGTTAGGAGACAAAGTAACGGTGTCCCTACATGAAGTTAGTGAGTCTCTCCTAGATTAGAGTTGAATAGCGACCTAGCTCATTCAGCAACAGAGACAATCACGATCTTAGCTCTTTTAGCAAGAAATGCATTGAAAACAGTGTGCGTCTTATCATTGAGGTTGTCTTGTTAGGAAAATGAGTTAGGAGACAAAGTAACGGTGTTCCTACATGAAGTTAGTGAGTCTCTCCTAGATTAGAGTTGAATTGCGTCCTAGCTCATTCAGCAACAGAGGCAATCACGATCTTAGCTCTTTTAGCAAGAAATGCATTGAAAACAGTGTGCGTCTTATCATTGAGGTTGTCTTGTTAGGAAAATGAGTTAGGAGACAAAGTAACGGTGTTCCTACATGAAGTTAGTGAGTCTCTCTTAGATTAGAGTTGAATAGCGTCCTAGCTCATTCAGCAACAGAGACAATCACGATCTTAGCTCTTTTAGCAAGAAATGCATTGAAAACAGTGTGCGTCTTATCATTGAGGTTGTCTTGTTAGGAAAATGAGTTAGGAGACAAAGTAACGGTGTTCCTACATGAAGTTAGTGAGTCTCTCCTAGATTAGAGTTGAATAGCGTCCTAGCTCATTCAGCAACAGAGACAATCGCGATCTTAGCTCTTTTAGCAAGAAATGCATTGAAAACAGTGTGCGTCTTATCATTGAGGTTGTCTTGTTAGGAAAATGAGTTAGGAGACAAAGTAACGGTGTTCCTACATGAAGTTAGTGAGTCTCTCCTAGATTAGAGTTGAATTGCGTCCTTGCTCATTCAGCAACAGAGGCAATCACGATCTTAGCTCTTTTAGCAAGAAATGCTTTGAAAACAGTGTGCGTCTTATCATTGAGGTTGTCTTGTTAGGAAAATGAGTTAGGAGACAAAGTAACGGTGTTCCTACATGAAGTTAGTGAGTCTCTCCTAGATCAGAGTTGAATTGCGTCCTAGCTCATTCAGCAACATAGGCAATCACGATCTTAGCTCTTTTAGCAAGAAATGCATTGAAAACAGTGTGCGTCTTATCATTGAGGTTGTCTTGTTAGGAAAATGAGTTAGGAGACAAAGTAACGGTGTTCCTACATGAAGTTAGTGAGTCTCTCCTAGATTAGAGTTGAATAGCGTCCTAGCTCATTCAGCAACAGAGACAATCACGATCTTAGCTCTTTTATCAAGAAATGCATTGAAAACAGTGTGCGTCTTATCATTGAGGTTGTCTTGTTAGGAAAATGAGTTAGGAGACAAAGTAACGGTGTTCCTACATGAAGTTAGTGAGTCTCTCCTAGATCAGAGTTGAATTGCGTCCTAGCTCATTCAGCAACATAGGCAATCACGATCTTAGCTCTTTTAGCAAGAAATGCATTGAAAACAGTGTGCGTCTTATCATTGAGGTTGTCTTGTTAGGAAAATGAGTTAGGAGACAAAGTAACGGTGTTCCTACATGAAGTTAGTGAGTCTCTCCTAGATTAGAGTTGAATTGCGTCCTTGCTCATTCAGCAACAGAGGCAATCACGATCTTAGCTCTTTTAGCAAGAAATGCTTTGAAAACAGTGTGCGTCTTATCATTGAGGTTGTCTTGTTAGGAAAATGAGTTAGGAGACAAAGTAACGGTGTTCCTACATGAAGTTAGTGAGTCTCTCCTAGATCAGAGTTGAATTGCGTCCTAGCTCATTCAGCAACATAGGCAATCACGATCTTAGCTCTTTTAGCAAGAAATGCATTGAAAACAGTGTGCGTCTTATCATTGAGGTTGTCTTGTTAGGAAAATGAGTTAGGAGACAAAGTAACGGTGTTCCTACATGAAGTTAGTGAGTCTCTCCTAGATTAGAGTTGAATAGCGTCCTAGCTCATTCAGCAACAGAGACAATCACGATCTTAGCTCTTTTATCAAGAAATGCATTGAAAACAGTGTGCGTCTTATCATTGAGGTTGTCTTGTTAGGAAAATGAGTTAGGAGACAAAGTAACGGTGTTCCTACATGAAGTTAGTGAGTCTCTCCTAGATCAGAGTTGAATTGCGTCCTAGCTCATTCAGCAACATAGGCAATCACGATCTTAGCTCTTTTAGCAAGAAATGCATTGAAAACAGTGTGCGTCTTATCATTGAGGTTGTCTTGTTAGGAAAATGAGTTAGGAGACAAAGTAACAGTGTTCCTACATGAAGTTAGTGAGTCTCTCCTAGATTAGAGTTGAATAGCGTCCTAGCTCATTCAGCAACAGAGAAAATCACGATCTTAGCTCTTTTATCAAGAAATGCATTGAAAACAGTGTGCGTCTTATCATTGAGGTTGTCTTGTTAGGAAAATGAGTTAGGAGACAAAGTAACGGTGTCCCTACATGAAGTTAGTGAGTCTCTCCTAGATTAGAGTTGAATAGCGACCTAGCTCATTCAGCAACAGAGACAATCACGATCTTAGCTCTTTTAGCAAGAAATGCATTGAAAACAGTGTGCGTCTTATCATTGAGGTTGTCTTGTTAGGAAAATGAGTTAGGAGACAAAGTAACGGTGTTCCTACATGAAGTTAGTGAGTCTCTCCTAGATTAGAGTTGAATTGCGTCCTAGCTCATTCAGCAACAGAGGCAATCACGATCTTAGCTCTTTTAGCAAGAAATGCATTGAAAACAGTGTGCGTCTTATCATTGAGGTTATCTTGTTAGGAAAATGAGTTAGGAGACAAAGTAACGGTGTTCCTACATGAAGTTAGTGAGTCTCTCTTAGATTAGAGTTGAATAGCGTCCTAGCTCATTCAGCAACAGAGACAATCACGATCTTAGCTCTTTTAGCAAGAAATGCATTGAAAACAGTGTGCGTCTTATCATTGAGGTTGTCTTGTTAGGAAAATGAGTTAGGAGACAAAGTAACGGTGTTCCTACATGAAGTTAGTGAGTCTCTCCTAGATTAGAGTTGAATAGCGTCCTAGCTCATTCAGCAACAGAGAC